>NC_083897.1:12380671-12683701 GCF_032452875.1 Bos javanicus
AACAAGAAAAGTCAAATAAATAACATAACTCTACACCTAAAGCAACTAGAAAAGGAATAAATGAAGAACCCCAGGGTTAGTATAAGGAAAGAAATCATAAAAACTAGGGCAGAAATAAGTGAAGAAAAGCAAAGGAGACCATAGCATAAATCAACAAAGCCAAAAGCTGGTTCTTTGAGAGAACAAATAAAATAGACAAACCATTAGCTAGACTCATCAAGAAACAAAGGGAGAAGAATCAAATCAACAAAATTAGAAATGAAAATGGAGAAATCACAACAGACAACATAGAAATACAAAGGATCCTAAGAGACTACTATCAGCAATTATATGCCAATAAAATGGACAACTTGGAAGAAATGGACAAATTCTTAGAAAAGTATAACTTTGCAAAACTGAACCAGGAAGAAATAGAAAATCTTAACAGATCCATCACAATCATGGGAATTGAAACTGTAATCAGATATCTTCTAGCAAACAAAAGCCCAAGACCAGACTGCTTCACAGCTGAATTCTACCAAAAATTTAGAGAAGAGCTAACACCTAGCCTACTCAAACTCTTCCAGAAAATTGCAGAGGAATGTAAACTTCCAAACTGATTCTATGAGGGTACCATCACCCTAACACCAAAACCTGACATAGACACCACAAAAAAAGAAAACTACAGGCAAATATAACTGATGAATATAGCTACAAAAATTCTTAACAAAATTCTAGCAAACAGAATCCAATAACATATTAAAAAGATCAAACATCATGACTAAGTGGGCTATATTCCAGGGATGCAAGGATTCTTTAATATTCACAAATCAATCAATGTGATACACCACATTAACAAACTGAAAGATAAAAATCATATGATTATCTCAATAGATGCAGAGAAAGCCTTTGACAAAATTCAACATCCAATTATGATAAAAACCCTCCAGAAAGCAGAACTAGAAAGAACATACCTCAACATAATAAAAGCTATATATGACAAACCCACAGCAAAAATTGTCTTCAATGATGAAAAATTGAAAACATTTGCCCTAAAGTCAGGAACAAGACAATGGTGCCCACTCTCACCACTACTATTCAACATAGTTTTGGAAGATTTAGCCATAGCAATCAGAGAAAAAAAGAAATAAAAGGAATTCAGATTGGAAAAGAAGTAAAACTCTTACTGTTTGCAGATGACATGATCCTCTGCATAGAAAACCCTAAAGACTCCACCAGAAAATTATTAGAGCTAATCAATGAATATAGTAAAGTTTCAGCATATAAAATTAACACACAGAAATCCCTTGTATTCCTACACACTAATAATGAGAAAACAGAAAGAGAAATTAAGGAAACAAATCCATTCATCATTGCAATGAAAAGAATAAAATACTTAGGAATATATCTACCTAAAGAAACAAAAGACCTATATATAGAATACTGTAAAACACTGATGAAAGAAATCAAAGAGGAAACAAATAGATGGAGAAATATACCATGTTCATGGATGGGAAGAATCAATATAGTTAAAATGAGTATACAACCCAAAGCAATCTATAAATTCAATGCAATGCCTATCAAACTACCAATGGTATTTTTCAGAGAAGTAGAACAAATAATTTCACAGTTTGTATGGAAATACAAAAAACCTTGAATCGCCAAAGCAATCTTGAGAAAGAAGAATGGAACTGGAGGAATCAAGCTGCCTGACTTCAGACTATACTACAAAGCTATCGTCATTAAGATAGTATGGTTCTGGCACAAAGACAGAAATACAGATCAATGGAACAAAATAGAAAGCCCAGAGATAAATCCATGCACCTATGGGCAGCTTATTTTTCACAGAGGACGCAAGTATGTACAATGGAGAAAAGACAATCTCTTTAACAAGTCGTGCTGTGAAAATTGGTCAACCACTTGTAAAAGAATGAAACTAGAACACTTTCTAACAGCATACACAAACATAAACTCAAAATGGATTAAAGATCTAAACCTAAGATCAGAAACTATAAAACTCCTAGAGGAAAGGATAGGCAAAACACTTTCTGACATAAATCACAGCAGGGTCCTCTATGACCCACCTCCCAGAATATTGGAAATAAAAGCAAAAATAAACAAATGGGACCTAATTAAACTTAAAAACTTTTGCACAACGAAGTTAACTATAAAGAAAGTGAAAAGACAGTCTTCAGAATATGAGAAAATAATAGCAAATGAAGCAACTTACAAAGAATTAATCTCAAAAATATACAAGCAGCTCCTGCAGCTCAATTCCAGAAAAATAAACGACCCAATCAAAAAATGGGGCAAAGAACTAAACAGAGATTTCTCCAAAGAAGACATACAGATGGCTAACAAACACATAAAAAGATGCTCAACATCACTTATTGTCAGAGAAATGCAAATCAAAATCAGAATGAGGTACTGTCTCACACTGGCCAGAATGGCTGCTATCAAAAAGTCTACAAACAATAAATGCTGGAGAGGGTGTGGAGAAAAGGGAACCCTCTTACACTGTTGGCGGGTATGTAAACTAGTACAGCTATTATGGAGAACAGTGTGGTGATTCCTTAAAAAACTGGAAATAGAACTGCCATATAACCTAGCAATCCCACTGCTGGGCATACACACAGAGGAAACCGGAATTGAAAGAGATATGTGTACCCCAATGTCCATTGCAGCACTGTTTATAATAGCTAGGACACGGAAGCAACCTAGATGTCCATCACCAGATGAATGGATAAGAAAGCTGTGGTACATATACACAATGGAATATTACTCAGCCATTAAAAAGAATACATTTGAATCAGTTCTAATGAGGTGGATGAAACTGGAACCTATTATACAGAGTGAAGTAAATTCGAAAGAAAAACACCAATACACTATACTAATGCATATATATGGAATTTAGAAAGATGGTAACAATAACCCTACATGTGAGACAACAAAAGAGTCACAGATGTAGAGAACAGCCTTTTGGACTCTGTGGGAGAAGGCGAGGGTGGGATGATTTGAGAGAATAACATTGAAACACGTATGTTATCATATGTGAAACAGATCGCCAATCCAGGTTTGATGCATGAGACTGGGTGCTCAGGGCTGGTGCACTGGGATGACCCTGAGGGATGGAATGGGGAGGGAGGTGGGAGGGAAGTTCAGGATGGGAAACACATGTACACCCATGGCTGATTCATGTCAATGTATGGCAAAAATGACTACAATATTGTAATTATCCTCCAGTTAAAAGAAATAAATAAATTTTTAAAATTTGGTGATTGTGTTTGATAACATCTCCTGAAGTAATTCTGATGTCCATCTCTTGTTAAGGAAATGTTGCTCTAGAGTAACATTTACCAGCCCTTTAAATGGCAACCCAGTCCAGTATTCTTGCCTGGGAAATTCCATGCACAGAGAAGCCTGGTGGGCTATGGTCCATGGGGTCGCAAAGAGTTGGAGACGACTGAGCAACTGAGCACTCAAACAGAAACTTATTCTCAATACCCCTGTGGTCACTGCTGCTGTATTCTCCACTTCTTTCAGATAGAATCCAAACCCTTCCCTTCATAATTTTATCACTAACTAGCCTCCACAAGGCCTCAGGCTCCCCTGGCACCATGCCTACATCAGCAACCCCAGGGAAAAAATCAGGCGCAGTGATGCATGATTTGATGATCTACATTGTTTAAAATTTACAACTGTTTTGATCATTCCACAAGGAAGTGGGAGGAGGGGGTTTGCTTGAGTTCCTTGTAATACATTTGTTTATCAAACTACAGCCCAGGCATATTCATTCTGACAGGTTGTTTGAAGTTTATGCATCTCCTGATGCAAATATGTAATTTGTGCCACTGTTGATGGGAATTACAGCCTTCCAAAGAGCGGGGGATGAGATCCCAAAGATTCTTGTAATGATGGCTCAGGAGAGTACATTGACAACATAAATGTTAGCACAATTATGTACAGTCTCCATCTGCTTCCTAGCCTGATATGTTTAGGTATGCTATTTATATAACAAGTGCAACTGTATTCACAGATTTAGGGAGGCCATTATGGAAGTAGACATTTCTATCAGGTCTCTTTAACTAGGAACATAGCAAGTTTGGTCATTATTCGATACCAGAGCACTGGAATCAAAGCTCTGTCTTCCTGTCATTGTTTCATGATTGACACAAGGACGCAAAAGTTCATAAAAGTGAAATCAGGGTAGATTTCCTACGTTTCTCCCCTGCTTCATGCCATTGAAATTGGTCTTGTGGACACAAACTAGATAATTAATAACAGAAGGTATTGAGCACTTACCACATGCCATGCATTTCAAAGTGTTTTATGTAAACTTTCATTTTCGTTTCATTCTCACATTATAAAGTAGGTGTAATATTATGATTATCTCCACCATCCGTATATTATAGGCAAGGAAACTGAAGCATAGAGATTTTCTCACACTCAAGTAAGTGATACACTAGACTTCAATGCAGGCAATCTAGATTCAGTGCCAGACCTCTTAACTGCCATGGCACACACCATGCTAAGTGCAACCCATTATAGTGGCAACAGAATGTGCTTTGGAATCAGACTGGAACCAACTCTCATCGCTTCAAAGTTGGGTGATCTTGGGCAAGTTACCTAATAACTTGGAATTTCAATTTTCTCATATATAAAATAAGGATAATAAAATTAGAGTACAGTTACATTATATGTGTGCATTTGACTTAGCAGCTAAATTTTATAACTTAATACATCAATTACCCTGAGGTACAATTATATTATTTTATATAATCCTCATGTGAAACAAATTTGATAACACATATTAAACTTATGAAGAACTAATATTCAGCTAGTATAAAGTAAAATATCAGCCACACTTGAGAATTCTCTACTCACCCTCCATCCTTTTCTAGGGACTCGGTAGCAATTTCCAAGACAATATGCCTTGAACTTTTTGGCATCAGCACATAATGTTTCCTATTGTTTTTGTTACTTCCCTTAGTATAGCTCAGTCAGTCAGTTCAGTCACTCAGTCATGTCCGACTCTTTGCGACCCCATGAAGCGCAGCACGCCAGGCCTCCCTGTCCATCCCCAACTCCTGGAGTTCACTCAGACTCATGCCCATCAAGTCGGTGATGCCATCTAGCCATCTCATCCTCTGTCGTCCCCTTCTCCTCCTGCCCCCAGTCCCTCCCAGCATCAGAGTTTTTTCCAATGAGTCAACTCTTCACATGAGGTAGTCAAAGTACTGGAGTTTCAGCTTTAGCATCATTGCTTCCAAAGAAATCCCAGGGCTGATCTCCTTCAGAATGGACTGGTTGGATCTCCTTGCAGTCCAAGGGACTCTCAAGAGTCTTCTCCAACACCACAGTTCAAAAGCATCAATTCTTTGGCGCTCAGCTTTCTTCACAGTCCAACTCTCACATCCATACATGACCACAGGAAAAACCATAGCCTTGACTAGACAGACCTTTGTTGGCAAAGTAATGTCTCTGCTTTTCAATATGCTATCTAGGTTGGTCATAACTTTCCTTCCAAGGAGTAAGCATCTTTTAATTTCATGGCTGTAGTCACCATCTGCAGTGATTTTGGAGCCCCAAAAAATATAGTCTGATACTATTTCCACTGTTTCCCCATCTATTTCCCATGAAGTGATGGGACCAGATGCCATGATCTTCGTTTTCTGAATGTTGAGCTTTAAGCCAACTTTTTCACTCTCCTCTTTCACTTTCATCAAGAGGCTTTTGAGTTCCTCTTCACTTTCTGCCATAAGGGTGGTGTCATCTGCATATCTGAGGTTATTGATATTTCTCCCAGCAATCTTGATTCCAGCTTGTGCTTCTTCCAGCCCTGCATTTCTCATGATGTACTCTGCATATAAGTTAAATAAGCAGGGTGACAGTATACAGCCTTGATGTACTCCTTTTCCTATTTGGAACCAGTCTGTTGTTCCATGTTCAGTTCTAACAGTTGCTTCCTGACCTGCATATAGGTTTCTCAAGAGGCAGGTCAGGTGGTCTGATATTCCAATCTCTTGAAGAATTTTGCACAGTTTATTGTGATCCACACAGTCAAAGGCTTTGGCATAGTCAATAAAGCAGAAATAGATGTTTTTTCTGGAACTCTCTTGCTTTTTCAATGATCCAGCAGATGTTGGCAATTTGATCTCTGGTTCCTCTGCCTTTTCTAAAACTAGCTTGAACATCTGGAAGTTCATGGTCACATATTGCTGAAGCCTGGCTTGGAGAATTTTGAGCACTACTTTACTAGCATGTGAGATGAGTGCAACTGTGCAGTGGTTTGAGCTCAGGGATTCTCAAATTTAGCATGCATAAGAATTATCATACACACACAAAACCATGTATATTTTTCTTTATGAGCAATTTAAAGGGTTTTGATAATTTTACCTCTAAAAATCTTCATAAAACTGTGCAAAGTATAAATACGCAAGTTTCCAGTTCCTGTATCCTTATTGCAGAGAGGTTTGATGGCTAATTGATATAACATTTATAAAACATTTATGAGTAAATAACAGTTCCTGTAATACAGTACACATTAAAAATATCTAAAAATGTATACATAAGCATAAATAGAGTACAGAATAAATTCATCATAGGTTGCATAATGATATCCTGCTTAACAACAAGAGGTCTACGGATAAATGTCCTGGGTTTGCTTAGCCTCCATGTGACTGGTTACCTTCTACACAAAAACTAAGAATAATAATAGTCATCAGATTATTGAAAGGATTCAGTTCAGTTCAGGTGCTCAGTCATGTCCAACTCTTTGCGACCCCATGAATTGCAGCACGCCAGGCCTCCCTGTCCATCACCAACTCCCGGAATTCACTCAGACTCACGTCCATCGAGTCAGTGATGCCATCCAGCCATCTCTTCCTCTGTCGTCCCATTCTCCTCCTGCCCCCAATCCCTCCCAGCATCAGAGTCGTTTCCAGTGTCAACTCTTAGCATGAGGTGGCCAAAGTACTGGAGTTTTAGCTTTAGCATCATTCCTTCCAAAGAAATCCCAGGGCTGATCTCCTTCAGAATGGACTGGTTGGATCTCCTTGCAGTCCAAGGGACTCTCAAGAGTCTTCTCCAACACCACAGTTCAAAAGCATCAATTCTTCGGCACTCAGCTTTCTTCACAGACCACTCGAAAAACCATAGCCTTGACTAGACAGACCTTTGTTGGCAAAGTAATGTCTCTGCTTTTGAATATGCTATCTAGGTTGGTCATAACTTTTCTTCCAAGGAGTAAGTGTCTTTTAAGGATTAAGTGAGCTAATATACTGAAATATTTAGAATAGGATTTAGCACACAGTATAATGGCAAATACTCTCTGGTGGCTCAGAAGGTAAAGAATCCATCTGCCATACAGGATACCTGGGTTCGATCCCTGGGTTGGGAAGATCCCCTGGAGGAGGGCATGGCAACCCACTACAGTATTTGTGCATGGAGAATCCCCATGGACAGAGGAGCCTGTCAGGCTACAGTCCATAGGGTCACAAAGAGTTGGACATGACTGAGCAACTAAGCACAGCACACATTTATTCAAGAAGGTAATTTCTATACTAGCTATTGAAATAGTTATGGAAAGAGATTGTTGGAAAAAAAAGGAAAGGGCCATTTTCAGGTCATGGTAGACATAGAGGCCAGAGGAAGTAAGGTACAGATAGCCTGAATGGCTCGAGTCAGGGGCACCATTTAGTAGGATAGGAAGTCATCCACTGCATTTCCAGGTTCTTTAGAGACAAGTCCCTTTGCATGTGTCAGAACTGTCTGTAGCTCAGAGCAGACCTATTTGTAGCAGCTTGCTAGATACTCAAGATTTCCGGTTTCAATTAGCTTAGTGATATTGCTTCTTGCAGTCAATAGCTATAATAGCACCTGTTTTATTTCTAACTAGGATATAAAAAACATCATTTTCTATCTTGCATGTTTATTGGAACCTCTCTGGTGTGCAAGAAATAACTGCCATAAAGCCTCTGAGGTTGAAGATTGCTTTATATTTTCTTATGCACCTTAAATGGGAGGGAAAAATAGGTGTTCCAAGTTTAGCTTTAGATATAATATGCAATATGGCAATTTAATCATCTGAATTTAAATAATTAAATATATTTACAGGAGCTATTTTTGCTGCTTGAATAATATTTGTGAAATTCAAAATACATAGCACTAACACTAAGCATTGTTAGTATTCTAGGTTATCTCCTTTCTGAAGCCCACTGTAAGGACTAAAAACTCAGGGTCATTTCTATGATGACAAAACAAGCGAAATACAGTGTCTTCTTATTTCACCAAGGAAAATAGGAAGTTCAGACCATACACAAATTAAGACAAAAAGAGGTGCCATTAGAATCTTAGACTGAAAGATATAACACTGCTGAGCTCTGAGGGTCCAGAGTGTCAGTTGTGGCCAGCTTTTATATCAGAAGCATAAATTTATTTGATAGAGCTCTACTCACTGAATTCACTGTCTATTTGATGAGAAATCACACCGTGAACTAAGATCACAATGTGTGACAGTATATGTCAAGTACCAGGTGGCGTGGTAGGCATGTGGCGGTACTATGGAAATTCAGAGAAGAGAAGAGAAGAGAGTTGGGATATCAGAGTTGGGATAGTTAAGGAACATTCCATGGCACAGGGCACTGAAGGGTTAGTATTTTGTGTTATAATTTATTAACTTTATAGTCTAATGAGCAAATTTCTTTACCACCACGGAATAAAGAAAAGAGTCTTAGAGATCTAGGGACTCTTTAGTTTCAGAGGAGGAATAAATGAGATTTTACAGCTTAGATTAAGTGACAGATTGACATCCTATAGATAATCTTGCTTGAGTGAGGAAGTCCCATAGAGAGAACGACAAGTTATTGACTGTCCTGGGCTAACTTCTGCCCTCAACCTGCCAAAAATATAAAATCATATGCTGAAGTCCTAATGGCTAGTACTTCAGCATATGACTGTACTTGGAGATAAGATCTTTAAAAAGGTAATTAAGTTAAAATGAGGTCTTTAGGATGTACTCTAATCCAATATGAATGGTGTCCTTATAAGAAGAGGAGATTATAGAAGGAAAACCATGTGAAGACATGTGAAGAAGGCAGACATCTATAACCCAAGGGGTGAGCCTCAGAAGAAACAATGCTACTGACACTTTGAGAAGTCTCAAGAACTGTGACAAAATAAATTTTTGCTGTTTAAGTAACTCAATCTGTGGTACTTTGTTAAAGCAATCCTGGAAAATAATATAGAGAATAAAAACAATAGCTGTTATACAGTTCAACTTTTTGCTAGGTACCTCCTTTGTGCTAAGTTGGCTCAGCCAGTCTTGATGGTCCTCACTTAAGTTTCCAGCTGCACATCAGGAGGAAGATGGATTCATCAGAAGAACCTCACTCTCTTCTCTGGAAGTCTATAGCCTTTTGGCTATAATACCTTACTTCCCCTCCATGTGGCCTCTTAATTCTCTAGAAGGTTCATTTGAACTTCTTTATATGGTAACGTACTTGGTGCCAAGAACAGCAAGAAAGAGCAAGCACCGAAGTTCAAGTACTTTGCAGGCTTCTTGTTTGTGTCACATTGGCTAATATCACATTAGCTGATCCAGTTCACATGACCAAGCCCAGATTTAAGCAGCAGAGAAAATGACTTAATCTCGTAATGAAAACAACCTCAAAGTTACTGTGCCAGGGGCACAGTTAGAAGGATGAAAATAACTAGTGGCCAGGGACTTGCCTGGTGGTCCAGTGGTTAAGAATCTGCCTTCCAATGGAGGAGACACAGGTTCAATCCCTGGTCAAGGAACTAGGATCCCAACATGCAACAGGGCTACTGAGCTCATGTGCCACAACTAGAGAGTCCTCAGCTGCAACAAAGAGTCCACATGCCACAACTAAGATTTGACGCAGCAAAAATATCTTTTTATTTTAAAAAGAAAACAATTTGTGGTCAATTTTGTGATTTATTGATACCACAGAAAGAACAGTTGTTGGTGGCTCAAAGGTTGAAGGGAAACAGGTTGATCTCCTTATGCACATAGATCACTAGAGACTGGTATAATGAGTGCCAAAATTAGAGGCGATCTAGGCCTTACAGTGAACTGAATGAGACACTAAATTGAATGAGAATGATAGAATGAGAACCTGCAAAAAGCACCATATGACTATAAATTGTGAGTCTTGATGATTTCTTGTTGACTAAGTTCAGTAGAACTGAGTCAAATTACCATCAGAGCTCCTAGCCTTCAAGGCTTGGAGAACAAGGTTGAACAAGGCATGAAGCCTGGAAATTAAGAAATATTGAAAGTGAAAGTGTTAGTAGCTCAGTCCTGTGTGACTCTTTGTAACCCCATGGACTGTAGCCCACCAGGCTCCTCTGTCCATGGAATTCTCCAGGCAAGAATACTGGAGTGGGTCTTCATTCCCTTCTCCAGAGGATCTTCCTGACCCAGGGATCAAACCCAGGTCTCCTGCATTGCAGGCGATTTCTTTACTGATTGAGCCAATATTGGGTTGACCAAAAAGTTTGTTCAGGTTTTTCCATGAGATATTTTGGCCAACCTAATACTTTACGGGGCCAGGGCAGAGGCTAGACAGTGGAGAACCAGAATTAAAGCACCATCAGGTGACTACAGGAAGCAGCAGGCAATAATGACTCTTGGGGATACTCCAAAGCTCTTTAAACTCTACTTCAATCATAGGAAGGGAAAAAACACTCCCATAAAACTCCCAAATGACTGGCTTTGAACTTTTCACCAGTTGATGAATGGTTGCTCAAATTGGATTTAATTTTACTTCAACAATATAAATAAATAAACATGGATTTTATCATATTCCAAGTATTGTGGTTACAAAAAAATTGATACCTGCAAGTAGAATTCTAGATGAAAGAGAACGACATTCCAAATAAAGTTAATGGCATAAGACTAGGAGGAAAGTGGATTGTGTGTGCGTGCATTGTGTTAGTGTGCATTTATAGAGGCGGCAGTAAGGCAATAGTTGTAAAAGAACACCAAAGTTCCCGAGCAGATGAGATGGTGCTTCCATATTACAGACCACCTTAAATACAGGACCAAGAGGTTTAGATTTAATCTGGTAAGCCAAAGGGGGTAAGTAACAAGAGAAATGTAAAAGAAAATAAAGCATTATTTTAGGAAGATGGAAAATACTCAAGAATCTGGGTATGTTCTCTAGAGTGTCATAAAATTCTCATTAAAAGATCAAAACTAAAATTTATTTAAATTTTCCTTAATTTAAAACAATACCACCTGCCATTTGGCACCCTAAGACAGGCGTGGGTGACATGTCATGAATTCAGATACAGGATAATAGAACTTTGCTGTCTCAGTATTCTTCCCCAGGAGCAATGCATTCAGTCTCAGTTATACTCATTACCTGAGGGTCATTTATTCAGTACTCACCATGTGCCTAGGAGTGAGTTAGTTTCTTGATAAATCATACAGCATGTTTTAATGGAAAAGGGAGGGCTCCAAGTCACACAGGACTGATCTGTACTCCTATGTCTGAGGCTTACCAGCTATCACAAGTGGATACTGTTTTGGATCATTTTATGCTTCAGATTTCTCATATGAAAAATGAAGTCAAGATTATAGCAGTATGTATCTCAGAGGCTGCTGTGATTAATAAGAAAATATACATAAAGCACTTAGCATGGGCACTACTGATAGGTACTTGCTAAATATTAAATCTACACACAGAATAAGACAGTGTCACTCCCTGCTCTAATCAGCCTCCCTACCTGGGCCCAGGCTTACATGGGTCCTCATATTAGTGATCATTGCAGGAATTCAGACCAAGCAAAGTGCTCAAATGGACAGCGACAACTCAGATTTTATTTTCATTCATTTTCCACAGAGAAAGGAGAGAGTTAAGAAAGCAGTTGCTTGGGAATATTTCTTCTCCAAAAGATGAGGTTTTTGAGACCCCTTTTCAAAAACAATTCAGTCTGTGTCCTTGAGACAGTTAACGAGATATGCTAATATGGGATAAATAGGTCTGTTATGGTCTGCTATGAATTCTTGATAAGAAAACATCTGCTTGGCTCACTATCCTTGCCCTCTAGGGAGGAAGTCAAGGTCTAAAGACAATAAGATATGATAAGGTATAAGACACTGCCTTGAAGAAAACAATTTAAAATAACTGTTTCTCAAAGCAAGTTCTAGTAGAAATAATGACTAGATCATGCCAAGCAAAGAAAGATGACTCCTTGATTTCTAGTGAATGAGGCCCAGGAAATGCAGACAAAGAGTCTAAAATGCCCTGACAACAAATAGTTAATTGTAGTTGGAAAACATTCTGCTTTACTGAATCGAATCACTATAACCCAAGGAACAGGTCCTGTTTGCGACGATGGCTCATGGCTCCAAATTAATCTCATCCTTGGGAAATATGTCAAAGAACCATAAGATGAGGTTTTAATTTTAGTTCTGTTTTCTCTTTCTTTATCTCTCTCTCTCTTTCCCTGATCCCTCTTCCTCACACACACAAACACACATGCACACACTGGTTGTTTTTCTCTGGAGAACCTTGATTAATACACTACCTAAGGAAATGGCAACCCACTCCAATATTCTTGTCTAGAGAATTCCATGGACAGAGGAGTCTGGTGGGCTACAGTCCATGGGGTCGCAAAGAGTTGGACATGACTGAGTGACTAACTCTTTCTTTGTATAGTTTATTTCCGCTGTTTTTTGCTTGGTGTATCTTTTCCATAATTGTATTTTAAACTTTACTATTTTGTGTGTGTCTCTTATAGATAATATGTTATTGGCTTTTAAAAATCAATTGAAAAAATTGTCTTTAGATTGGTGAGTTTATAAGTTTAGCATAATTATATTTATTGTAAATACCATTAGAGTAGAACTTTTTCTCCATTTTTTCCCCATTTTCCTTTCACACTATTATATTTTCCTTTATTTCTGTGTTCTTTATTTTAATTATTAATATTTTGATTCCACATACATGTTTAATGATCTTCATATTTCTGTTTCATAATATTAATAATATACTTTACTGCTTTGAGGATATTTATTATTATGTTATGCTCTTGATTTCTTTGTTCCAAAAATTCTTCTTTGTGTGATATGTTTTGTTCACTTATTTGTACTCCTGTTATGGTTCTTTTACTCTTCAGGTGTCGTGTTATTTTGGTCTTTGCATTCTTGGTCCCATAGAGATATAATCTACCTTGTCTGGTTTTATGTGTTGGGGATGGGCCACATTCTAAGTCAGTTTATATCATACCTGGTAGGGGATACATCCCAAGAGACAGTGCCTGCTCTATACACCAAAGAACCACTATTAAATGGATTTATTCATGTCAGTCACTTCACTACACAACCACTCTGGTTTGGGGAATAAGCAGTGCTAAAAGAGGCAGTTTCCTTAGTCTATGATCCATGAACTCTCCATAATCCATGGTGGGGAATAGGGGGAATGAATGAATGCCCTAGACTAGTTGGTCAGTCTACACTTGTCCATAGCAGCTTCTTAAACACCAATAGGTCTTCACAGTGCCCTGACATTCATCCACCGGCACCAGAAGAAACTGGGCTGTCATTGTCAACTTCTTTAGTGTTAGATAGGCAGTGATCATCCTAAGGTAATGTAGAGAAGAAATGTGAGAGTGTGTGTGCTCAGTCACTCAGTGGTGCCCAACTCTTCACAATCCCATGGACTGCAGTCCTCCAGGCTCCTCTGTCCATGGAATTCTCCAGGCAAGGATACTGGAGTGGGTTGCCATGCCCATCTCCAGGGAATCTTCCCAACCCAGGGATCAAACCCGCATCTCTTACATCTCCTGCATTGGCAACAGACTTTTTTTTTTTCCTTTACCACTAAGCCACCTGGGAAGCCAGAGGAGAAATGAGAGGATACAAAAGCTCTCACTGAAACAATTCCTCTACTATTGTACCTAGCTTATCCATAAACCAAGCTGAAATAATTTACACACACACAAACGCACACACAGAGTTCTTGACAACCACCTTTGGCCTCCCCAAAGGTTTCTTATATCTTTTGTGTTAATAGCTCCAATCCAGGCTTCCTTCGTTTTCTGTGGTTTCTCTAAAAAGGAAACCCAAAGCATTGTTGGTTCCTAATTCTTTGAGGAATTAAATGTTGTTACTCTCTTCTATTATTTTTTCATAGATGTTAAAATACCACAAGCACAAAATACTACATAAAATAACTTTGTACAGTATAATTAAGAATGATAAAATAAAAGTTTATATATCTATTACCCAGGTTGGGAAATAAAATATTATCAATACTTTAGAAGGTCACCATGTGTCACTTTCTATTTTAGCAGTTAGGAATAGTTATGAATGCAGAATTATATCTACCTGTCAGTTCAATTTTCAAGGTCTACTACTTGGCTATCTTCATGAACTCAGGAATATTGCACATCTGCCCTGTGCTTCTTTTTCCAACATACAAAATGGGGATAAAAAGGGAACTTGCCACATAGGTTTTTTTCCCTGACAGCTCAGTTGGTAAAGAATCCGCCTGCAATGCAGGAGACCCCTGTTTGATTCCTGGGTTGGGAAGATCCCTTGGAGAAGGGATAGGCTACCCACTCCAGTATTCTTGGGCTTCCCTTGTGGCTCAGGTGGTAAAGAATCCACCTGCAATGTGGGAGACCTGGGTTTGATCCCTGGGTTGAGAAGATACTCTGGAGAAGGGAATGGCTACCCACTCCAGTATTCTGGCCTGGAGAATTCCATGGACTGTGTAGTCCATGGGGTCACAAAGAGTTGGAAACAACTGAGAGACTTGCACAAATTTTAGTACATAAAAAGTGTCTAGATTATTACCTGGCACATAGTATTAATGGCTATCATTATTATGGATATTATTACTCCCACTTTTATTCTTTAAACTGTAAGAGTAACCAATATTCTGATATTTGTGTTAATTACATTCTTTTTTAGAGTCTACCACCTGCATATATGTCCTTAAATAATACATTGTTTTGCATCTTATTGAATTTCTAAAAATGGAGTCATACTTTTGTATTATTCTGAATCTTGCTTTGTTTTCTAAACACTGTGCATTTCAAATTCATACATTTTCATATATATATATAATGATTCCTTTATTTTTACTTCTGTCTACTTTCTCACGTAACTCTTCATAGATATCTATTTTTCTGTTCCCTGCTACTATGGGCAATGTTGTTATTCTTATACAGGAGTGTCTATATAACAGTGAAATTTCTGAGTCACAGGGTACAGGATAGTTAGGATAGGCTAGATTCTGTTATAATAAAGACAGATCAAAATTTCAGTGGCTCCAATGTTTATCTTTTACTCACACAGTCAGAACTCTGCAAGTCAAAAACCTTTCTCCATTTGTAGAATCAATGAACAAAATTGCTTCCATTTTATGGTATCACCACTGCAACACACAGTTTCCTGGTCACTGAAGCAGGGGAAGAGCAATAGGAAAACTTATACCTATTTTTAAATGCCTCCATCCAGAAGTGACATGTCACTTCTGCTCACATCCTGTTATTCAAAACTAATTTCATGGTACCATGTAACAGAAAGGTATTTGGGGACTGTGGGAGAACACTTGCTCTCTGAACAACAAGAAATGTCTCAGCTGTATTTACCAGGAAATGAAAAACTGTTTTCCAAATTTGCTCTACCATTTTATCCTACAGCAGTGCATGAGCGCTCCCATCGTCCTTATCCTGGCGAACACTTACAATTGACTGCCTTTTAAATTGTTGCCAATATTGAGGATGTGAAATGATATCTCAGGTTTAATTTGAAGCTTTATTATGATCAAAGAAGTTGACAATCTTTTCATATGTTTATGGGTCATGTGTGCTTCCTTCTCTGAAATGCCTATGCATTTTACTCAAGAAGGACTTGTCTTTTTCTTTCTTTATTTTTAACACTTTTGTGAAATAGTTGACCTATATCATGTGTAAGTTTAAGGCATAAGCATGACGGTTTGATTTACATATACTGTGAGATGATTACCACAGTAGGTTCAGTTAACATTGATCATCTCATACAGATATGAAAAATTAAAATAAAGAAAAAATTTTTATCCTTCTGATGAGAATTCACAGTATTTACTCTCTTAACAACTTTCTTATATATACTTTTTCCTAAAATTTTTTGGAATTCATTATCCATTCTGAGAGAGCACTCACTTTTCAATTCTATCTATTGCAAACTTATTTCCCCAGATTCTATTTTTTTTAAACATCTATGCTTTATTTTGATAAAAAGTTCTCCTTGTTTTATTGTGCTTAAATTTATCTTTGCTTTCCTTTTATGGACTGAGCTTTTTATGTCTTAAGAAGTTCACATAATAAGGGTTTCAAATTATTCTCCTGTCTTATCTTCAAAATATCTTTAGATTTGTCTTTCATATTTGTGAGTACACTGTGATCCTAGAGGTTTGGATTGGTTTTCATATTTCCCCACCACTTAGATAACAAAGCTCATTCATTTATCCACTGATTTGCAGTGTCACCTTTGTCTCAAATCATATCTATTCTGTTCCACTGGTTTATCTATCAGAGAAAATACCACCTTGATTTTATGAATATATTTTATAATGTCTCGATATTTTATGGTACAAGTCCCTTCTACATTTTTCTTCTTTAAGAATGTCTTGATTATTCTTGGCTTTGCGTTCTTACAGAAAGATTACATATATGTTTTAGAATCTTTCTGTCAGGTTCCTGAAAACCCTTAAGTATTTTGACTGGGATATCCCTGAATCTATAAATGTTGGGAATCTGACAGGTTTACAGTTTGGTATCTTCCTGTCCTAGAACATGATATATTTATCCATTTCATCATAAAGGTGATTGAATATTTTGGTACAAACTCATCAATCACCCTTTTACTTATTTAGCATATGATTTTACCCAGATTTCATATCAAACTACTCATCTTTAATATGCAGAATTTATCTTCATTTGATTTTGAACCTTAAGGTTCTGTTTGTATGTCTTACACCTCTATCTTCAAAAAATTAATCAAAGACAATTAGTAAAAGATGAACAATATAATGGGTGAATTCTTTATTATATTTTAATGGAATTATTTAAAGTACTCAGGTCCTTTCTTTAAATTTACTGGAAATTTAATTATCTCTTAACCTGTGCCTACTACTCATCCTGGTATGAGGTCCACTCTCAGAGTTAGAGAAGACAGAAACACAGAAGGAACAAAGGAGTCATTCCTACTTTTTTTTTTCTGTCAACTTCAAACATCAGACCCTCCTTGCTCCTCTCTTATTGGAAATATAACTTTCAAAGCTCTTTTATGAATCTTAGCCCTTATAAGCCCACATTCACTCTGAATCAGTCTTTCTGCTATTACTCTTATATAACAGTCATATAACAATTATCACTTATTTGTCCTTTTCTTCATTTGAATAATTTCTTATGTTCATAATTATACCTTTGAGTGTTTCTTCTATTAAGTTTCTTTCTTGGGTTACAAGGAATGGAGTTAGCTCCATTTTTTCTTTGAACTTTTTGACTGTCCTTTTCTATATTTAGGGTTCATAACACACCATCCTGCCTAGGTGGCACATGTTTGGCATGGAATTTTGGTGGAGCACCCTGAAAGATTGTCTCAAGGAGAGAGTAGTCAGAATTGGAGTTGCAAGCCAGATTCTGTTGACCCAGGTCAGTGATGTACCTTGGATTGAAAAAAGTTGATTACATAGAAAAAAAAAAAATACCTTTATTCTCAATTTTGCTTCAGGCTGATCTGATGGGGAAATCTCCTACTAAAATTGTGCCCTAAATAAATAGTGTATCCAGTTACCTGGGTTTAAACTATATCATGGGAAGCTGTCATGTCAGATTGTTTTCCTAAGTAGAGCTACATGCTTCAATTCAGATTGTCGAGGAAATGCCATAGTCTAATGGTGTCAGACGCTAGCCTCTGGCTATCCTGACAGTCTGGATAGTAGAAGCATATCCACATTCAGAAAATAAGTTCCAAAATGCATTCAAATTCTCGTTTCCTAGTTATCTAAAATGCTATTTCAGGTAGATGGGAAGCTGTGTGTGCCATAGTCTAGTGCTGGCTCCTCAGTATACTTTTTCCCCTCTTCAAACAGAAGTGCTGCTTTTTTTTTTTTTTTCTTTACCTAATCTGATTTTCTGTATTCCAGAAAATATTCTATCAGTGAAATTCCTTCTTGGAAAGAGATGCCAGAAAATAAAAGGGAATTGCACTATTTTTCTTTTCATAAAGTCTCATCACATTTCACTTTCTCAGAGTATGAAACTCAATTCACTATAATTTCCACACTTCTTCTACATTTTGCCTTATCTTGTCTCCTTCATTAATATTCCCTCAATTGTAGACTGCAGATAGAATATAAGTAAATAGGGCAGGACAAGGGAGGCAAAAATAAATAAATAAAAAACAGTAGAAGCAAGAATATGGTATAGGATTCAGAATAACAGAAGAAGACTAGCAGTGGTTAATTGTTTCATCTCAGTTTTCACAGTGACAGGCACCTGTGATTTTCAAACTTTGTCCCAAAGACATCTTAACCCCTAGGGAGAGTTTCAGCCTTCCAAGTAATGCATGAAAAAAGACCTGAGTTCCAACTAATAACTCTGTTGTTTTAATGATTTTTAAAATAACAGAAATATGTTTATTTGTTCAATATCAACATATTGCATAACTATCACACATCTGGCACAGTTGTGGAGACAATGTTAAGACCAAGAAGGACCTAGTTCATTGATCCACAGTAATTACTCCAACCTGATTAAAATACTGCTTACTTATGCAGAGTGAAAAAAAGGACATCCTCTTTAACTCAAATCATGTATGAACGGAGGGCACATTCCTGTGATGAGGACTGGATAACTAAATATCTGCTTCATAGGCCTGGAAGTAGACCAACTATTTTCCTAAATCTTGGACTAGAACTCACATATATTTGCTTTCAGGTCAAACAGACTCTGGTTCTCTCATTTTTACTTAACTCTAGTTGATGCTACTGAAATTTTCATCTCCACAGTGGAAAATCATTATAGTAGAGCCTCTTTATCAGGCTGGCTTCTAGAAACAGTATGAAAATCTGCCTTATGAGTTATTTGCATTCAGAATTTTACCTTTGGACAGGCATAACTTAATCTGAGTGTGTGCTCAGTAGCTCATGTCTGATGCTTTTTGACTGCATGGACTGTTGCTCACAAGACTCCTCTGTCCATGGAAATTTTCAGGCAAGAATACTGGAGTGGGTTTCCATTTCCTTCTCCAGGGGATCTTGCCGATCCAAGGATCAAACATGCATCTCTTGCATTGCCTGCACTGACAGGTGGATTCTTTACCACTGCACTACCTAGGAAGCCCCATAATTTAACCTACATAAGCATTATTGTGTGACTCTTTTTAAAATAATAGCATTCTAAATGTTAAAAGACCAATTTTGAAAATTAACTCCCCTTTTCACTGAAGTATAGTTGATTTATAAAAATGTCCTATTTTCACATGTATAACACAGTGATTCAATATTTTTATAGATTATATTCCATTTAAATTATTATAAAATATTGACTATATTTCCTGTGCTATAGTCCTATTTTAAATATCTAAACATATATTTTAAAACTTGATGGGATCTTTGGCACCAAGTGAATAATTCAAAGCATCTATTATGTCATGACACTGGTGACATGGAGAGATGATCTTTCACTTCCATTTTTCAAAAGTAACATGAGGATATATATTTGTCCCCTCTGCTATATCAGTCAATCAGAGAACTGGAATCTTTCCATATGCAGAAATAATACATTGCCATTGCTGTAGTTAAAAATATTAAAATCTAAATTACATTCCACCCTGCTGTCAAGATTGTATTAACCAAACTTAAATATACAAAAAAATGACAGTACAATAAAGTACAGAGTATGATAAATCACTAAGCTTCTCTATTTCATATATGTGGAGAGAGGGATGAATTAAGTGCTTGAATCTCCCTGCTCCAACTTGTCTGAATATCCTAACATTTGTAGAAAAGGGGAGGGGTGGAAGAATTTACATTAGCATCCAATTCTACCCTTAGAATACATTTCTTGCTCAGACAGAAGTTATCTTCACAGTAGCACTAAAATCAATTCAAAATTTATATTCACCATAGGCCAAGTGAGGCTGGGAATGGGTGTGTACTGAAGAATTTAATTGAATAGCTATTCTAAGAGCAGAATATCTAGTCACACTGATTAAGGGACTGGAATTGGATCTAGATACTTAAGAGGTGTCACTCTTTAATCCAATATCAGAAATACCAGCAGCAAAGGCTAACTTACTTCCCTTCTACTCATAATCATAATGGGGAATTTTATAGGATGCTATGGCAGATAAATAACTTCTATGAAACTTGGTAAAATGGCACTGTTCCTCAAAAGCCAAATAAAATATCATTTTTATGTCTAATAAGGTATAACATTTTCCTTAATATATTCAATATATATTTATGGAACACTTACCATGTTAATGGTACTGATCAATTTGCCAAAAAATCAGATGTGAATAATACTGATAATAACTACCATCATCACAATGGGCAGCCTGATAGGTGGTTTATATATTATCTTTCAATTAATCCTCATAGCAGGCTTATGAAATAGGGACAATTATTACTACAATTGTAACAATGAGGCATGGGGCTAGCTTAAATGAGTGAGTTTCTTACAGGTGTAAATGCAGTAAGTAGTAAACCTGAGATTTAAACCCAGGCAGTATGCTTCAGGGTCTTCACTCATAGAATTGATAGTTTAGTTGGAGGAGGCAGACAATAAAACATAAATAAATGTGTTATTTAACAAGAGAGTTTCAGCTAACAATAACTGTTACAAAGAAAATAAAACATGACAATGAATTAAACAGTCACCTGGGGAAATAATATTAGACAGGCTGGTGAGAGAAAATACACATTGCATTCAACAAATATTTACTGAGCATGTGCAATGTTATTCTATGTCTTAAGCATCCATGGTGAAGAACCAGACATAGTTTCTAGGCCCATGGAGCTTAGATTATGGTAGAAGAGACCCTTAAAAAATAATCCCCCAAATAAACATATGATTGTAAATTAATATTCACAATTTTATGTTGTGTTACTAAGGAAATATAAAGGAGTAGAATGAAAGATGATAACAAAAATTGTTGATTTGGATTGAGAGGAAGTACTCAAGTACAGCTTCTCTGAAGAAGTTCCACTTAAGAGAGTGTTTCAAAAAATTAGTGGACATTTCCCTTGGACTGCAAGGAGATCCAACCAGTCCATTCTGAAGGAGATCAGCCCTGGGATTTCTTTGGAAGGAATGATGCTAAAGCTGAAACTCCAGTACTTTGGCTACCTCATGCGAAGATTTGACTCATTGGAAAAGACTCTGATGCTGGGAGGGATTGGGGGCAGGAGGAGAAGGAGACCACAGAGGATGAGATGGCTGGATGGCATCACTGACACATTGGACGTGAGTCTCAGTGAACTCCGGGAGTTGGTGATGGACAGGGAGGCCTGGTGTGCTGCGATTCATGGGGTCGCAAAGAGTTGGACACGATGGAGCGACTGATCTGATCTGATCTGAACAGGAGGAGACTATTCCACAGTATGGGAAAAGCATAAATGAAGTCACTAAGGTATAATAGAGCTTGATGCTTTCAAGAAAGTCATAGTTAGATCATAGAATTTAATGAAGGAAAGGTGAGGATTGTTCAAAACATCATAACCCTGCTGTGTGGATAAATGATTGGAAAGAGCAAATTTAGAAGTAATAAAGACCCAGTGAAGAAAATATTTCTGTAATCCAACTTGGGATTTCTCTTGCTCTCACTTAAAACCAGGTGTTGGATGGGCCTTGGTCACCCCAAGTCACAGCATTTGGAAGAGGTTCAAAAAGGGGAACTCTAGTAATTATGAGCATGGAGGAGAAAGACAAAGGTTAACGGTCAGAGAATGCTTTGTTAACTACTATAGCCTCAGTGCTTGGGACACAGCAGATACTCAGTGATAGTTTGGAGAAGTGAACTAAAGCAAGCAAGCCTAGAGAATGCGAATACACAATTATTCAGCAGACTATAATATAAATCCTAGAGAGATTCCCCACCCTACACTGAATCTTCAAAGAAGTTGGTCCAGCTACATGATTGCATGAGGATCTTGTTATAAATGCCAATTCCCATGCAATAGTTTGGGGACGAGGGCCCTTGATTTTGCAGTTCTAACAAGTTCCCAAGTCAAGCTGATGCTGTTAATCCCCTGACTGACATCATTTAACTACTACTCAAGTGATTCGTATGCACATTAAAATTTGAGAATCACTGGCTTTAGTAACCTCTAATTCAGTTCGGCCCAGAGGAGCTACCCCACGCCCAAGGTCAGGGGTGGCGACTGAGAGCACCAGGCTGCAACGGCTCAGGAACAGCCAAGAGGAGCTATCCCAGGTCCGAGGTCAGGGGCGGCAGACGAGAGGAACTACCCCATGCCCGACGTCAGGGGCAATGGCCGCGAGGAGCTACCCCACGTTCAAGGAGCAGCAGCTGCACGGGCACAGGAGGGCAGAGAAGAGCTACTCCATGTTCAAGGTCAGGAGGGGTGACCTTGTCCAAGGTAAGGAGCAGCGGCTGCACTTTGCTGGAGCAGCCATGAAGAGATACCCCATGTCCAAGGTAAGAGATACCCCATGTCCAAGGTAAGAGAAACCCAAGTGAGACGGTAGGTATTGAGAGAGGGCATCAGAGGGCAGAAACACTGAAGCCATAATCACAGAAAACTAGCCAATCTGATCACAAATTCAATGAAACTAAGCCATGCCATATGGGGCCACTCAAGACGGATGGGTCATGGTGGAGAGGTCTGACAGAAAGTGGTCCACTGGAGAAGGGAATGGCAAACCACTTCAGTATTCTTGCCCTGAGAACCCCATGAACAGTATGAAAAGGCAAAATGATAGGATACTGAAAGAGGAACTCCCCAGGCCAGTAGGTGCCCAATATGCTACTGGAGATCAGTGGAGAAATAACTCCAGAAAGAATGAAGGGATGGAGCCAAAGCAGAAACAACACACAGTTGTGGATGGGACTGGTGATATAAGCAAGGCCCAATGCTGTAAAGAGCAATATTGCATAGGAACCTGGAATATTAGGTCCATGAATCAAGGCAAATTGGAAGTGGTCAAACAGGAGATGGCAAGAGTGAACATCGACATTCTAGGAATCAAAATGGACTGGAATGGGTGAATTTAACTCAGATAACCATTATACATACTACTGTGGGCAGGAATCCCTTAGAAGAAATGGAGTAGCCCTCATGGTCACAAAAGAGTCTGAAATGCAGTACTTGGATGCGATCTCAAAAACGACAGAATAATCTCTGTTCAATTCCAAGGCAAACCATTCAATATCACAGTGATCCAAGCCTATGTCCCAACCAGTAACGCTGAAGAAGCTGAAGTTGAGTGGTTCTATGAAGAACTATAAGACCTTTTAGAACTAACACCCAAAAAAGATGTCCTTTTCATTATAGGGGACTGGAATGCAAAAGTAGGAAATCAAGAAACACCTGGAGTAACAGGCAAATTTGGCCTTGGAATATGGAATGAAGCAGGGCAAAGGCTAATAGAGTTTTGCCAAGAGAACGCACTGGTCATAGCAAACACCCTCTTCCAACAACACAAGAGAAGACTTTACACATGGACCTCACCAGATGGTCAACATCGAAATCAGATTGATTATATTCTTTGCAGCCAAAGATGGAGAAGCTCTATACAGTCAGCAAAAACAAGACCAGGAGCTGACTGTGGCTCAGATCATGAACTCATTGCTAAATTCAGACTTGAATTGAAGAAAGTAGGGAAAATCACTAGATCATTCCGGTATGACCTAAACCAAATCCCTTATGATTATACAGTGGAAGTGAGAAAAAGATTTAAGGGACTAGATCTGATAGATAGAGTGCCTGATGAACTACAGACAGAGATTCGGGACATTGTACAGGAGACAGGGATCAAACCATCCCCATGGAAAGGAAATGCAAAAAACCAAAATGGCTTTCTGAGGAGGCCTTACAAATAGCTGTAAAAGGGGAGAAGCAAAAAGCAAAGGAGAAAAGTAAAGATTACCCATTTGAACACAAGAGTTCCAAAGAATAGCAAGGAAGGATAAGAAAACCTTCCTCAGCAACCAATGCAAAGAAATAGAGGAAAACAGTAGAATGGGAAAGACTAGAGATCTCTTCAAGAAAATTAGAGATACCAAGGGAACATTTCATGTAAAGATGGGCTCGGTAAAGGACAGAAATGTTATGGACCTAACAGAAGCAGAAGATATTAAAAAGAGGTGGCAAGAATACACAGAAGAACTGTACAAAAAAGAGCTTCACGACCCAGATAATCATTATGGTGTGATCACCTAGAGCCAGACATCCTGGAATGTGAAGTCAAGTGGGCCTTAGAAAGCATCACTATGAACAAAGCTAGTGGAGGTGATGGAATTCCAGTTGAGCTATTTCAAATCCTAAAAGATGATGCTGTGAAAGTGCTGCAGTCAATATGCCAGCAAATTTGGAAAATTCAGCAGTGGCCACAGGACTGGAAAAGGTCAGTTTTCATTCCAATCCCAAAATAAGGCAATGCCAAAGAATGCTCAAACTACCGCACAATTGCAGTCATCTCACACGCTAGTAAAGCAATGCTCAAAATTCTCCAAGCCAGGCTTCAGCAGTACGTGAACCGTGAACTTCCATATGGTCAAGCTGGTTTTAGAAAAGGCAGAGGAACCAGAGATCAAATTGCCAACATCCGCTGGATCATTGAAAAAGCAAGAGAGTTCCAGAAAAAACATCTATTTCTGCTTTATTGACTATGCCAAAGACTTTGACTGTGCGGATCATAATAAACTGTGGAAAATTCTGAAAGAGATGGGAATACCAGACCACCTGACCTGCCTCTTGAGAAACCTACATGCAGGTCAGGAGGCAACAGTTAGAACTGGACATGGAACAACAATCTGGTTCCAAATAGGAAAAGGAACATTTCAAGGCTATATATCGTCACCCTGCTTATTTAACTTATATGCAGAGTACATCATGAGAAACGCTGGGCTGGAAGAAGCACAAGCTGGAATCAGGATTGCTGGGAGAAATATCAATAACCTCAGATATGCAGATGACAACACCCTTATGGCAGAAAGTGAAGAGGAACTAAAAAGCCTCTTGATGAAAGTGAAAGTGGGGAGTGAAAAAGTTGGCTTAAAGCTCAACATTCAGAAAACGAAGATCATGGCATCTGGTCCCATCACTTCATGGGAAATAGATGGGGAAACAGTGGAAACAGTGGCTGACTTTATTTTTTGGGGGGCTCCAAAATCACTGCACATGGTGACTGCAGCCATGAAATTAAAAGACGCTTACTCCTTGGAAGGAAAATTAGGAGTGACCTAGATACCATATTAAAAAGCAGAGATATTACTTTGCCAGCAAAGGTCCATCTAGTCAAGGCTATGGTTTTTCCAGTGGTCATGTATGGATGTGCGAGTTGGACTGTGAAGAAAGCTGAGTGCTGAAGAATTGATGCTTTTGAACTGTGGTGTTGGAGAAGACTCTTGAGAGTCCCTTGGACTGCAAGGAGATCCAACCAGTCCATCCTAAAGGAGACCGGTCCTAGGTGTTCATTGGAAGGACTGAAGCTCAGGCTGAAACTCCAGTACTTTGGCCACCTCATGCGAAGCATTGACTTATTGGAAAAAACCCTGATGCTGGGAGGGATTGAGGATAGGAGGAGAAGGGATTGACAGAGGATGAGATGGCTGGATGGTATCACTGACTCGATGCACATGAGTTTGGGTGAACTCTGGGAGTTGGTGATGGACAGGGAGGCCTGGCATGCTGTGATTCATGGGGTCACAAAGAGTTGGACATGACTGAGTGACTGAACTGAACTGAACGGAATTAGGTTCCTTTTTAACCTTTGGATTTGCTGATTTTAGTATACACTTTTAGTACAAATGAAAAATATTAAGATTATTACATTGTTTTTCCCCAAAATTAAAATGACTGAAAACATAAATTAATGATTAAGGATGAATTTGGAAAATTCAAGCACTGACAGATTCATACATAATGGGTTGTTGAGAGAAGCTGGAGACACTTTGTAGCTACCTTACCTATCTGTTTGTGGCAGAAATGATTGACTATGGCCTGACATGCATGTGCATGCTCAGTCATTTTAGTCCTGTCTGACTCTGTGAACCTATGGACTGTAGCCCACCAGACTGCTCTGTCCATGTGATTTCCCAGGCAAGAATACTGGAGTGGGTTGCCATGCCCTTCTCCAGGGTGTCTTCCCAACCCAGGGATCAAACCTGCATCTCCTGCATTGCAGGTAGACTCTTCACAGCTGAGTCACCAGGGAAGCCCATGGCATGGACATAGCATGACTGTTAATGGTAAAATAAAGTTGTTTTGTCTACTGTTCATCATTGATTCCTTTAAGTGAATGACAGTGCCCTCTATTTTCAACCTATCAGGTGCTGAGCCAGACATCCCTGAGAGCCCAATTCTGCTGCAGTTCCTGGTTGCTGGGTGACACAAGGAGGCAGCCAGATGAGGATAGAGATGACTTTTCCAGCTGTCACTCATCTGCATAAAATCAGGCATAGGTGTCAGAGACTAAGGCAGACCTCTATTGTCTGTCTCTGGGACTAAACAAAATCAGCCACTTTCTGTTCTATGGCATGGCCTGCTCTAGAGTGGCTTTTCTTTTGGCTACTTTATTTCCCTTCAAGACTGCCTTCATGTTAATGGAAAATTGGTCTCTCCATCAATAAATTTGATCTAAAAATACTCTTCCTATCTTAAAATAGCATTTTTATGTGTTTATCTATGTCAAGTGGGAGAGACAGGCAAGGAGTACGAGTACTTTCCAGAATATATAGTGTGGAACCAAGTAGTCTCTACTTGATCTGTTATCAACATTAGCTGTTACTCAGTTCATATCTATCATTTTCCTTCCAGGATATATCCACAGTCCAGCAAATAAACCAGTTTCTCCTGATTTGAATATTGTTAAGCATCTAACATGGTCAGATTTTTAATGACCATTTCTTTAAAGGAAATCTCCAGAACCACTGATTCTCCAACTTTGTAGTAGATTTAAATCATAGGAAGAATTTTTAAATATCCCAATATCCAGATCACACCCAAAACATCAGAATCTCTGGGAACAGTAAGGTCACCCAGATAATAGTATATTGTAAAGATCTCCAAGTGATCCTAGTGTGTATGCAGACAAAGTTGAGAATCATTGGTGTGTGTCTTATTCCTTTCCTAAGAAATGCCTGTGCCTTTTAAATGTGGCTATTTAGAAACTTAGATCTCAGATGAATTTTTCAAAATGATATCTTTGGTAATTGTAATGGGGAGGAAACAGGAGAAAGGAGATAGCCTTAGACCAGGGGTTCTCAACTGGGGGTAATTTTGTGCTCCAGAATATGTGTATTTGTTACAGCTGGGGAGTTGAGTGGTTCTACTGGCATCTAATGGACTGAGTTCAGTATACTAAGGGAATGGCTGCTCACTCCAGTATTCATGCCTGGAGAATCCCATGGACAGAGGAGCCTGGTGGGCTACAGTCCACGGGGTCACAGAGTCAGATGTGACTGAGCAACTAACACTTTCACTTTAGAAATCCTGCCTCAGATGGACACAGTCTAGTGGTATTCCACATATCCCACCTCATGGACATTTTCCAACATGATATAAAATTAGTGTCTGTTATGATCAGAATGACCAAATCCCACCCAAATAGACCCCACTGGCTTGACTTTAGGGGTATTTCTACTGTTCACTATACATTGATCGCAATCCATTTCATGTGTGTATGAGTGTGGTGTGTATGGGTGAGAGAGAGAGAGGGAGGGACAGAGAGGGAGGGACAGAGAGACAGAGATAGAGGGAATGAGATTATTAATGACTTAGATTAACAGTGGTACTTTGAACAGGCAGGAGACTTTGTCAATGATTTGAGATTTCATTTCTATTAACAAAATAGAATTTGTGGGAAGATGAGCAGTACACCTCTCTCTTAATTCCCTCTCATTTCCTTGTTGAAATTTTAGTGGCAGATTATATAACTCCCACCAGGCTGCAAATAAGCTACACTCCAAAAAGTGATGGATGTGAGCATGTGAGCTGCCATGTAATAAAGATAAAGATTTCTGTCTCTGAAAGTATATAGCTTCATGGAGAGACACAGTCTGCCTGAACTCGTGCAATTATTATGAACATTCTGTAAGTGATGGAAAAAAAGAGGCCTGTAATCAGCTTTATAAATGAGTGCCAGGCAGTTCCTAATAACTAATGCACATTGCATGCAGGAACACTCTCCTGAGGCATGGTTCCTGGAATCAGATATTCAGTATTAATTACCAGGGAAATTTTAAGTGGGAAATAGAAAATTACAGACTCGAAGATCTAAAAACATAAGCATTGTATATATATGGCTAATTTAGACAAAGGTCACTGCAGTGTTGTGGAGCCATTGAGCTCCCAACAAAGGCCCTCCCTCATCACAATACCTCCTCCTCCTATAGGGTGAGTGAAGAGGAAGTAGCCATAGAGAAGAATAACAAGACTGAGGAGCACAGAAAGAGGGAAAGGGAAGTGACAAGCTTTAATTTTGCTAATCAAAATTTTGCCCAGGCAAGCATGCTCAGTCGCTTCAGTTGTTTCTCAGTTTTTGTTACATTATGGTCTGCAGTCCACCAGGCTCGTCTGTCCATTGGATTCTCCAGGCAAGAATATTGGAGTGGGTTGCCAATGCCCTCCTCCAGGGTATCTTTCTGATTCAGGGATGGAACTCATGTTTCTTAGGTCTCCTGCATTGGCAGATGGATTCTTTATCATGAGCACCACTCCTCAATTAAGTCTATATTCCTTGGAATGATTCAGTATCCAGCCCCTACTGTGTGTAATCCTGAAGCCTGAACTAAGTACTAAGAGAGATGGATAAAATAAAGATCATATTATTTCCAGTGTCAAGAAGCTTTCAATAGAATTTTAGCAAAGAGACCCCTCAAGTTTTGGTCACTTTATATACTCTTAAATGAGGCAAGTCCATATAACATAAGCTGTATTTATAAGCACAGAAAGAAAATGAAGGGATACTGTGATCAGAGCCAAGGGACAGAAAAGGATGCTTCCTGCAAGAGGTAGATGTATTTTCTTCACTTGAAGCCTCTAGGTTATAACAGGAAAGAATTTGCCACATATAAAAGTCACCTCCAGATATGTGAGGTTAGGCATAAAGAGGTTGGTCAGACTTAGAGGGTCACACTTATTCATTAACAGGCTACACATCCTAGGACAAATCATTTTACCTCCAGGTCTTGGTTTCTTTGTAGTGTATAGTGAGTTTATCATACTTAAGGGAACTTACAAGGGCGCTGCCACAATTACAAGTAAATGTTTGCAAGGTACTTGGAACAGCATGAAGCAAAGTTGCATTCAACATACAAAACACTATAATTACACAGAGGTAAGTGCTTTTTGAAAAATTTTGAGTAATCCACTTTTTAAATTCCAAACTGTCACTGTTGGACACTAATGATATAGTTTTTTCAACTGTAAAGTTTAGTAAATGTATTTATTGATCTTCTAGTACAAAAAGTTTACATAGTTCTCACTAAAAATAAACCTCATACTTGATAGAGCTTTGGGTTAACCACAGAGTTTTGATGAACTCCATATTGTATGCATGAATCTTTATATATCATCCTGCTTTCACCATGCAAACTAGAGTTGTTCCTCAGTAGCCTTAAGTTCCAGGATCTGGGCAGTTACCAAAATCCATGAATACTGAGGTCCCATAGTCAGCCTTCTACATTCACAGATTCTCTGTTTGCAAATTCAATCAACCACAGATCATAAACATAATAGTATACATATTTTAAAAAACCTTCATACAAATGGATACACTCAGTTCAAAAACATGTTATCCAAGGGTCAGCTGTGTGTGTGTGTGTGTGTGTGTGTGTGTGTGTGTATGCTTAGTCACTCAGTCATGTCCGACTCTGCTACTCCATGGATTGTAGCCCGCTAGGCTCCTCTGTCCATGGGGATTCTCCAGGCAAGAATACTGAAGTGGGTTTCCATGCCCTCCTCCAGGGCATCTTCCCAACCTAGGGATTAAACCCAGGTCTCCTGTACTTCAGACAGATTCTTTACCATTTGAGCCACCAGGGAAGCCCTTTATATATACATAATGTGGAATCATCAGGAAATCAAAGATTTGAATACGAATTTGTTAGGAAAGCAGATATTTGAATAGAGGCCACATGTTGTTTATTTTAGACACAACCATTTTGAGTCTTTCTCAGAAGTTGTAAAGTTGTATTTTGAGCCTGAAAATAGGAAGGGAGTTCAAAAAACTATTATTTCCCAAGGTTGTAGGGTTTATCTTCCTAGTGGTATTCTATGTGGAAACCATTCCTTTTCTCAAAGAAGGAAAAAGGACATCCAGCCCCTTGAGTACATGCTCAGTACCTCAGTTACTCTTTGTGGCCCCATGGACTGTAGCCCACCAGGCTCCTCTGTCCATGGGGATTTTCCAGGCAAAAATACTGGTGTGGGTTGCCATTTCCTTCTCCAGGGGATCTTCCTGACCCAGGAACTGAACCCGCATCTCTTGCATCTCCTGCATTGGGAGGTGGATTCTTTACCACTGTGCCACCTGGGGCATCTAAACCTTAGTATACTTCTATTATTAACAGGTTGAGAGCAGAGAACAGAGTGAAAACTGTAATAAGAAGGTCTACGGAGACCACAAGGTGCCACTCTGATTAGATGGTCAGAAAAAGACCACAGAGGTGAAATGGTCAAGGTGAATATACTACTATATTGGGAGTATGTCATTAAGGTCAGGGGAATTAGAAAAAGAAAGGTCAATTAATCCAATTATTAGTCCAGAGTAGGGTTCCTTGGGAGTCCAGCAAGCCTAAAATCATAAAAAAGATAGTGTTTATGCACAGAAAAAAAGAAAAATATAAGAAAGGGTTATACTGTAGTGCAGACAAATAGTTCCATCACAACATAAGGAAACTAAGCCTATTGCCAATGAGAAGAGTGAACCAAGGCTAAAGTACAACAGGAAGAAGACTCTCTGTTTCTCTGATTTTATAAGAAAGCATTTCTCCACTGAGCAATAGGAGACTACACAAATGCAAAGAGACAGAGATGTAAGAAAAATTTAAGGACATCAGCAGCTACAATTATAGCAATAGCTATAGTCATGACAGAACTCTCCATACATCTCAAACTGGATTAAAGGAAGGACAAAGGGAGCTTGAGAGGCCGCCTACAGTAAAGAGAATTCTAGAGCCATTATTTTTTCAGATGCTAGATTCAAATAATAGCACCTTTAAGATCAATAGAGACACATCCAGCTTAGTAGAGACTTAACTTTAAAAGAAGCCCCACTGAGCAAAGAAGGTTTATTCAATAAAAGGTGCTGACACCATTGGTTGACTATTTGTTGGAAAATATGAAATCAGTTCTCTGCAACAAGCCTCACATTAAAATTATTTCCAGATAGACTTAAAAGTGAATCATAAATATTCAAACCATAAAAGGACTAGAAGAAAACATAAGTAATTCATTATCTGAATTTTTTGGTGGGGAAAGTCTTGCTAATAATAAAAGCAAAGGCAAAAAAAGGAAAATTATAGTATACTGAAATACATGAAATATTAGAACAAGCAGGGAGGCATTTCCAAAATCTATTACAAAGGGCTGCCAACTAAAAATTGGTACTTACCATCTGTCTCTGCAAGGATTAAGTCACTAACCCTGCAGTCAATGACTTTCAGCACATCCTGAAATTCAGGGTAGAGATCAGGAATGAAGCACTCTGTGTTCTGGGAAAAACTGGCAGAACAGTCAGATAGATATTCTCTGGAGAAGATTTTGTATCTTCTCATATCTAGAAAGGCACTAAAATTGTTAACAGAGACATCTGTTCCTCATGACTAGTACTAACCTTCATGAGACTAGCAGCAAGCCTCTGCCAAAATGTATGCTTGATTGCATGTATCCCTTTTCCCTAAAATAATATATCATGCTGAGCTTCCCTGCTACATCTTCAGAGCAGTTCCTCAGAGCTATCTGAGATGCTGTCTCCTGGGCTGTAGTCCTTATTTTACCCCAAATAAAACAACCCTCAGCTATCACATGGTGCATTTCTTTCAGTTGACAGGGCTAATGGTCTTTAATATGTGTAGAACTTTTAAAAATCAATAAGAAAGTGATAAATACCTCCAGTAGCACAATGAACTAAAATAATGGCCCATGAGTGGGCAAATCTGGCCCACTGCCAATTTTTGTATTAGAACTTAGTCATGCCTATTCAATTATACGTTGTATAATGGCTACTTCTGTACTATAATGGCAGAGTTGAATAGTTGCGACAAAGACTCAGAGACCATAAGGCCACAAAAAATAAAAATGTTAACTACCTGGGGGACTTCTCTGGTGGTCCAGTGGTTAAGACCCCAAGCTTCCCATGCAAGGGGAACAGGTTAGATCCCTGGTTGGGGAACTAAGATCCCACATGTGGTAGAGTGTGGCCAAAAAATGTTAACTATCTGGCCCTTTACAACAAAAGTTTGCAAATTCATGAACCAAAGAGGACATAGAGACTTCACGGGACAAGAAAAGCAAATGGCCAATGTATTCATAAATATATATATATTTTTTTATCTACTAGTCATCAAAAAGCACAACTCATACACACAAAAAAGATATCAGGTTTACCTTTCAAACTCGCAGTACTGGTAAGCTTCAGGCAAAGGTGTGCTAATAACTACCACTGACTGAAATAGAAATAAGTAAACTCTTTCTTGGGGATGTTGTGACAATATGTAACAACGTCTTTGCAAATGATCATAACTCTTGGACACAGTAATTCCACAGCTAGGATTCTGTTCTGAGGAAATAAAACAGATCCACAAGTATCTGTGCATAAGGATATTCCAGTAAACATTAGTACTAGTACAAAATTGAAAACAATTATATTTTAGAAGAATAGTTTAATGACATGGGATAATATTCATAATATAATTTTAATAGGAGAAAAAATAGCCCAGGGTTGGGGAACCCAGTTTGATCTCAAACCTGTGTTCTGCTGCAATTCACACATATCTAGTCTCATCTGACAATTAGTGGGATATCAGAAACATATTAAATGGGAGAATGAGGGACCTCTTTAAATAGAACTTATCCAAGAGGAAGAAAATTTACTCAGAACAAATCTGGTCAAGAATGAGAACATGACTAGTGGGAAGTTGCTGCATAACATAGGGAGTTCAACTCAGTGCTCTGTGATGACATAGAAGGGTGGGATGGGGTGGAGGGTGGGATGGAGGTTCAAGAGGGAGGGGATCTAACTATACTTATGGCTGACTCATGTTGTTGCATGGCGAAAACCAATACAACATTTAAAGCAATTATCCTCCAATTAAAATAATTTATAATAAAATATTATTATTTTAAAATAATAAAAGTCACATGTTTTTATAAATAATAAATAATAAAATAATAAATTTATTATTTTATAAATTATTTTATATTTTTCTAACTTATTTTATGAATTAATTTATTATTTTATAAATTTATTGTTTTATAAATAATAATGAATAAATAATGCTTTTTCTTTAAATGACATGACCTAAAATGTTACCTTTGTTATGGGAGACCTCTGCAAGTTTCTATCGCTCTACCATAAAAAGGGAACAATGACACCTTCTTTGTCTCACTTACCAAATTTTCAAGTCTCAGTTAACAGGTATATATTGAAATGCTTTGAAAACTGCCAAGTATTATCCAAATAGGTTGGCCTTATTAGTTTAGATCTTATTAGATCAGAGGCAATTCCTCAAAAACTTTGCTCATGAGATGGGTTTGTTTATCATTCACTCCTGGTGTTTTCTTCAACCATGACAGGTACTAGTGCAATTAATCTGACTGAGATGAAGGCTTTTGATACTGTTTCAGGTAGAACAGGTTTTCCTCACAAGGGATTAGTTTTTAATTTCCAATGAGGTTGAAAAGAGAGCATCTAAGAACAGTAGGGCTTCTGATGTAGTTCAGTTAATACTGCAGTGCTTTATTACCTCCATTTGCTATAATACTGCTTTTATTAATATACTCATCTCCTTGACTCATGCTACCATACCAGCCACATGTGCATGTGTTTAAAATTAACTTCTATAGTCCTTTCATTTTCACAGGAGCCTTGCATCTTTTTTTCCTTTAATGTTTAATTGAACTACACACATCCCACTGCCACCACCCCCTCCCACTTACCTCAGTGCAGAAAGCAAACATTTTGATGCTTTGCTTTAACTATTAGGATAGTTGTGGAGGCAGTAATGAAAATAACTTAGCACTCTCTGTTATTTTTGAGTATCCAGAATGTACCTGTCAAAAATTATCTAACTTCAAATGGATGGAGGGAAAAAAAAAAAAAAAACATGAAAATGATTCTTTCTCTTTTTCCTTCTATATCACCACTATTGTTTCTCTCAGCAATACTCCAAACATGGGGACTATATTCAATTCTAAAACTCCCTATTATCCTCTCCAAGTCATATTATTTTATCCCCTTCCCTCTTATTTTCCTCTACTACCACTTTAGTCCACTGGTTCTCAAATTTCAGCAGGCTTCAGAATCCCCTGATGGGATGGTTAAAACACAAGTAACTAGGCCCTCTCCAAAAGAGTTTTTGATTCTATAGATCTGGGATGAGGCCCAATAATCTATATGTTTAAGAAATCCCAGGGACTTCCTTTGCAGTCCAGTGAATAAGAATCTACCTTACAATGCAGGGGATGTAGGTTTGAATTCTTGTTAAGGAACTAAGATCCCACTTGCCATGTCACAACTAAAGAGTGGAGCCCACGTGTCAAAACTAAGACTTGACTCAGTCAAATAAATACATAAATATTTTTTTAAAATCTCAAATGGTGTTGATGCTATAGGCTGGGGACCACATTTTGAAAACATTTTTCTAATCTACTCCTAAGTTACTGTCAGTCAGTTCAGTTGCTCAGTCGTGTCTGACTGTGACCCAAGAACTGCAGCACGCCAGGCTTCCCTGTCCATCACCTTGAGTCAGTGATGCCATCCAACCGTCTCATCCTCTGTCATCCCATTCTCCTCCTGCCCTCAATCCCTCCCAGCATCAGGGTCTTTTCCAGTGAGTCAGCTCTTCACATCAGGTGGCCAAAGTATTGGAGTTTCAGCTTCAACATCAGTCCTTCCAATGAACACCCAGGACTGATCTCCTTTAGGATGGACTGATTGGATCTCCCTGCAGTCCAAGGGACTCTCAAGAGTCTTCTCCAACACCAAAGTTCAAAATCATCAATTCTTTGGCCTTCAGCTTTCTTTATACTCCAACTCTCACATCCATACATGACCACTGGAAAAACCATAACCTTTACTGGATGGACCTTTATTGACAAAGTAATATCTCTGCTTTTTAATATGTTGTCTAGGTTGGTCATAACTTTCCTTTCAAGGAATAAGCATCTTTTAATTTCATGGCTGCAATCACCATCTGCAGTGGTTTTGGAGCCCCAAAAATAAAGTCAGCCACTGTTTCCACTGTTTACCCATCTATTTCCCATGAAGTGATAGACCAGATGCCATGATCTTAGTTTTCTGAATGTTGAGCTTTAAGGCAACTTTTTTACTCTCCTCTTTCACTTTCATCAAGAGGCTCTTTAGTTCTTTTTCACTTTCTGCCATAAGGGTGGTGTCATCTGCATATCTGAGGTGATTGATATTTCTCCTGGCAATCTTGATTCCAGCTTGTGCTTCATCCAGCCCAGCGTTTCTCATGATGTACTCTGCATATAAGTTAAATAAGCAGGGTGACAATATACAGCCTTGACGTACTCCTTTTCCTATTTGGAACCAGTCTGTTGTTCCGTGTCCAGTTCTAACTGTTGCTTCCTGACCTGCATACAGGTTTCTCAAGAGGCAGGTCAGGTGGTCTGGTATTCCCATCTCTTTCATAATTTTCCACAGTTTATTGTGATCCACAGAGTCAAAGGCTTTGGCATAGTCAATAAAGCAATAGCCTTCTAACATCTATTCCCCCTTCAATCTGCTGCATATGCCTACTCCATACAAACAAGCCTGGAATGAGACTGAACTCTTTTGGAATTTTTATATACTATGTTACCTTGGACAGATAACCTAAAATCCGTGAACTTCAATTTCCTTATCTAAAATGCTGGCTAATGACAGTACATATTTCATAATATCATTGTGGTGATTAACTGAGATAATTATTGAACAATACAAAGAAATCAGCACAATTTTTACTACATTGTAAGTGCTCAGTAATCATAGCTATTATCATTATTTACCAAAGAAGCAGTATTAAAATATCACTATACTTAAAATAGCTCTACCACAGTCAAGAGTTGAAATAGGTTTTGATCTAGTAAGGCTATGGAATACACATGGGAATGAAATAATAAAAGGCATGAATAAAGATGTTTCTGTAAAGATGTATATTGTAGAGTTAGGTATAAAGCAGTAGTAGTAGTTTCAGTCACTTGATTGTGTCAGACTCTTTGTAACCCCATGGACCGTAGCCCCCCAGGCTCCTCTGTCCATGGAATTCTCCATGCAAGAATACTGGATTGGGTTGCCATTTCCTTCTACAGTGTAATAGTACAAATTGGAAATATATGATGAATAATATTCAAGATGTCAAGTAAATTATGGAATATTAGTAACAAAGAAATGCTATGTAGCCATTAACCAAGAGAAGTAATGTAGCAAGGTGGCTAATTGTGCAAGCAAAGTAGCAAGGTGGCTAACTGTGCAAGCGAAGTTCTGAAGCAAAGCTGTCTGGACTCAAAATGCCAGCTATCCTACTTACAAGTTCTGTGACCCTGGATAAATTCAAGTCTATTCAAGTTTACTTACTGCTAGTCTCATCTTGACTTTACACTGTCAGGGTATTTGGTATTCAATTTTGTTAACTGAGACCAAATCAAAAAAACATATAGGCCAAGAGGCACATGAAAGGATGTTCAACATCACTAGTTATTAGAGAAATGCAAATTAAAATGACAATGAGGTATCATCTCAAACCAGTCAGAATGGCCATCATCAAAAAGTCTACAAATAACAAGTCCTGGAGAGGGTATGGAGAGAAGGGAACCTTCCTGCTCTGTTGATGGGAATATAAGTTAGTACAGCCTCTATGGAGAGCAGGATGAAGGTTCCTTAAAAAACTAAAAATAGAGCTACCATATGATCCTGCAGTCCTACATCTGGGTATATATCTGGAGGAAACTCTACTTTTAAAAGATAGATACACCCTAATATTTATTGCAGATCTGGACTGTGAAGAAAGCTGAGCGCTGAAGAATTGATGCTTTTGAACTGTGGTGTTGGAGAAGACTCTTAAGAGTCCCTTGAACTGCAAGGAGATCCAACCAGTCCATTCTGAGGGAGATCAGTCCTGGGTGTTCTTTGGTAGGAATGATGCTAAAGCTGAAACTCCATTACTTTGGCCACCTCATGCGAAGAGTTGACTCATTGGAAAAGACTCTGATGCTGGGAGGGATTGGGGGCAGGAGGAGAAGGGGAAAACAGAGGATGAGATGGCTGGATGGCATCACCGACTCGATGGACGTGAGTTTGAGTGAACTCCAGGAGTTGGTGATGGACAGGGAGGCCTGGCGTGCTGCAATTCATGGGGTGGCAAAGAGTCAGACATGACTTAGTGACTGAACTGAACTGAACTGATTTACATTTTATGTATAACATACATAAATCCTATTGTTCATAGAATACTATATTCACATAAGAAGCAACCTAAATGTCCAACGACAGATGAGTGGACAAAGAAGGTGTGGTACGCATATACAATGGAATATTTTTCAACCATAAAAGAGGACAGAATAATGTCATTTGCAGCAACATGGATGGACCTAGAGATTATCGTGTTAAGTGAAGTAAGTCAGACAGAGAAAGACACGTATCATATGATATCATTTATATGTGAAATCTAAAAATATATATATACAAATGGACTTATATACAAAACAGAAATAGATCCACAGACATGGTTACCAAAAGGGGGAAGTGAGAGGGATGAATTAGGAGTTTGGAATTAACAGATACAAACTCCTATATATAAAATAGATAAACATTGACCTACTATATATCACAGGAAACTCTACTCAATATTCTGTAATAACTTAAATGGGAAAAGAATCTGACAAAGAATTGATCTATATATATCTATACCTGAATCACTTTGCTATACCTCTGAAACACATTATGAATTAACTATATTCCAATATGAAATAAAAATGAAAACAATGTAAATTTGACATTATTCTCTGACTTAAAATTCTCTAATAGCTTTTCATTCACATTACAATAAAATTCAGACTGCCTCAAAGTTGTCAAGTAACATATGCTGAATAAATATATGAAAAATTTAAATGAAAATAAGTATGTGAGGGTTGAGATGGAGTTAGGCACAAAAACAAACTGTATTGTCAGCAAAGATATTCAAAACTGTTCAGTTATTCCTTTTCATTTTTTCAAATTCATGGCTGTTTTGCAATTCCTATACTATTATGGAAGAAAGGACACCATAGCATATGTGTCACAATTTATATACTTGGTATCATGCAATATGTTCATGACAGATATTACAATATTCTTCACCTCTTTGTGAAGTTAGGGAAGCTTACTACTCTCTTATGTACTTCACCTCCTAAACAAGAGCATGGTAGGTGAAAAGAGCAGGTAGCAGGGGGCTATTATGGTGAAGACTGGTAGTGTCAGGTGGGCCTTTCAGCAACTGTTTTTAAATTGAATCATGTATTAATAGATGGTTATGACTACAGTCTAGCATCCAGTACAGTTCTACACTATAGTCATGGGGTCCCGTTCTCCTTTTGAGAGCTATTAATTTTATAACTAATAATTAATTAGCCAACCTGCTTGGGAAAAGAGTTCCTTGTGACCATTTTTTCAAATTCATCAGCACATGTCAGAGCACCTGTCAAAATAAATTTACCCCAGTGAAAATTAAGGAACAGAAGACAACAGGGAAGAAGAGACTGACAACACATTTGTTAGATTTTAAGACCCGTCATTCACATTTGAAGATAAACAAAAACATCACCTGAAGAAATGTATGTAGTAGGGATTTCAGTATTTATTATACTGATACAGATCTATATCTCATTTACATATTTATATATCAATTTCTGAACAATCCCACAGGATGAATAATATTATTTACTATTTGAAGAGGAGAAAGAGTCAGAGCTGTTATTGTTTTTTTCAAGACTTATCTCAAACCCACCAATTTTCACAGCCATGTTTCAAATCTGTCTGTTTTGCTTCAGAGTCTGTGTGTTTTCAATTATATCACTTCAATAAGGGACAGCAGAAGCTCTTAAGATGGAGGAATACATAATTAAAATGAAAAATGGATTTTAATTTTCTAAAACAAATTCTTAAAAAAAAATTAAAACAAATTCTTTCTTCAGTATTTCCAAGAAAAGAGACATTTGTATATCCTGACAAAATTCTATAGATTGACTCCAAGTTTGTCAAACTTCTTCCACAAAATGTGTCTACTATAACCAGCTTTTTCCAGATTCCACTCTGAATGTCAAGGGTTTAGGACAGTGAAGTAAGTCAGACATTCTTCTAATGCAATGGGAGTACAATATAGAACTTCACATAAAAAGAGACTGTTTCAGACTCATCCAGAAGAATTTACTTGCTGAAGCAGCACAAAGATCTTGCTTGGTTTTTCTTTCCTATAAGAATAGCATGGCCCCAGAGACTAGGTTTGAGTGAGATTCTGGAGTGTACTATAATTTCATTAAAAAATATGTTTCATGGTCTTATACCTTTCCAACCTTCACAAACAAAAACTCATTTCTAGCTGAAACTTTATATCATTTTTTTTTTCTGGCTGGAATGTGAAGATTTGGGGAATGGGTGAAAGAAATTTATTGAGTTGTTAAAAATATATGATGCAGGTCTTGTCTAGTTTTCACCTCCCTGGCTCATAAACACAGTTGCTGTCTTTCACAATTCATTTCTGTCAATCACTGTGACAGGCAGAGTAGAATTCCCTTCCTCTGCCTTCTCAAACAAAAGTAAAATAAACAAAATAATATTTTGATGTAGAATCTCAGCATTTCAGTGAAGGTGAAACTACTTGCCACTTCCAATCCACTTTGAGATCTGATCTCAGTTTGGAGCCAGAGCGTGGGCCTCAGTGGTATTGAGGAGGCTCAGTAGTGAGGGAGGAATGAATGCTGGCATTCATCTGAGCCAGTGGGGAAGGTGAAAGAGCAAAGACCTCACACAGTATGGAGGGTAGGAAAGCTTTTAGTCAGTGTTCTTGGCTCTTCCTTCCACGTGTAAATTCAGAAAACTATTTGAGAAGTTAGTTGGCAGAAATGTTTATGCTTTGAGTGTAGGTTCTCAAAAACTGAAGAAGTCGAAGGTGACCCAACTTAAAAACTTATGAGGCATAGCTGTACTATTTGGTACTACCAAGTCTTATCTACCAAGTACTTTTGTAGTAGTTGGTTTGAATTTTGGAGGGCAAACAATTAAGAAAGTCTTATTACATGTAAATATAAACCTTACTGGAAAAACTCAATGATAAGGATGAGCAAATGAATGAGAAGATAGAGGTTGGTATAAAATTACTTTTTACCTCCTCAGAATGTGTGCTCACTGTAGGAGGGCTACCTTGGACAGGAGCTATAGAATCCTGTCATGCACAAATCATTGTGTGTGAGTTATACCTTACTGGCATATATCTATCTGGTAGATGACTATAGTCCTGAACTTATTGGTACATAAGAGCCTAATTTAAAAAGTGAGCCGAGTATTCAATATTTAATATCATAGATAGTGAAAAAGTTCTATTGTCATGAACATATAACTCCCTTCCTGACCCTGGGATCAACATTCCCACTGGATTTCCTCAGAATTTATATAATATATAGCAGAGGTCTCCAACCCCCAGGCCATGGACCAGTTCTGGCTTGCATCTGTTAGTAACTGGGCCACATAGCAGGAGGTGAGCAGCAGACAAGCAAGTAAAGCTTCATCTGAGGCTCCCCATTACTCTCATTACCGCGTGAACCATCCCCCTCATCTGAAAAGCTTTTGTATAGCAAAGGAAACCATAAACAAAATGAAAAGATAAGCCTCAGAATGGGAGAAAATAATTGCAAATGAAGCAAATGAAAAAGAATTAATCTCCAAAATATACAAGCAACTCACACAGCTCAATATCAGAAAAACAACCTAATCAAACAATGGGTGAAAGATCTACATGGATATTTCTCCAAAGAAGACATACAGATGGCCAACAAAAATATGAAAAGATGCTCAACATCGATCACTGTTAGAGAAATGCAAATCAAAACTACAATGAGGCATCACCTTATACCAGTTAGAATCAGTTCAGTTCAGTTCAGTCACTCAGTCGTGTCCGACTCTTTGAGACCCCATGAATCGCAGCACGCCAGGCCTCCCTGTCCATCGCCAACTCCCAGAGTTCACTCAGACTCACGTCCATCGAGTCAGTGATGCCATCCAGCCATCTCTTCCTCTGTCATCCCCTTCTCCTCCTGACCCCAATCCCTCCCAGTATCAGAGTTTTTTCCAATGAGTCAACTCTTCGCATGAGGTGGCCAAAGTACTGGAGTTTCAGCTTTAGCATCATTCCTTCCAAAGAAATCCCAGGGCTGATCTCCTTCAGAATGGACTGGTTGGATCTCCTTGCAGTCCAAGGGGCTCTCAAGAGTCTTCTCCAACACCACAGTTCAAAAGCATCAATTCTTCGGCTCTCAGCTTTCTTCACAGTCCAACTCTCACATCCATACATGACCACAGAAAAAACCATAGCCTTGACTAGATGGACCTTTGTTGGCAAAGTAATGTCTCTGCTTTTCAATATGCTATCTAGGTTGGTCATAACTTTCCTTCCAAGGAGTAAGCGTCTTTTAATTTCATGGCTGCAGTCACTATCTGCAGTGAATTTGGAGCCCCCAAAAATAAAGTCTGACACTGTTTCCACTGTTTCCCCATCTATTTCCCATGAAGTGATGGGACCAGATGCCATGATCTTCATCTTCTGAATGCTGAGCTTTAAGCCAACTTTTTCACTCTCCTCTTTCACTTTCATCAAGAGGCTTTTTAGTTCCTCTTCACTTTCTTCCATAAGAGTGGTATCATCTGCATATCTGAGGTTATTGATATTTCTCCCAGCAATCTTGATTCCAGCTTGTGCTTCTTCCAGCCCAGCGTTTCTCATGATGTACTCTGCATAGAAGTTAAATAAGCAGGGTGACAATATAAAGCCTTGAAATGCTCTTTCTCCTATTTGGAACAAGTCTGTTGTTCCATGTCCAGTTCTAATTGTTGCTTCTGACCTGCATACAGGTTTCTCAAGAGGTAGGTCAGGTGGTCTGGTATTCCCATCTCTTTCAGAATTTTCCACAGTTTATTGTGATCCACACAGTCAAAGGCTTTGGCATAGTCAATAAAGCAGAAATAGATGTTTTTTCTGGAACTCTCTTGCTTTTTCCATGATCCAGCTGATGGCAATTTGATCTCTGGTTCTTCTGTCTTTTCTAAAACCAGCTTGGACATCTGGAAGTTCACGGTTCACATATTGCTGAAGCCTGGCTTGGAGAATTTTGAGCATTACTTTACTAGCATGTGAGATGAGTGCAGTTAGAATAGGCGTCATCAAAAAATCTATAAACAATAAGTACTGGAGAGGGTGTGGAGAAAAAGGAACCCTCTTTCACTGTTGGTGGGAATGTAAATTGATACAGCCATTATGGAGAGCAGTATGGAAATTCCTTAAGAAACTAGGAATACAATTACCATATGACCCAGCAATCCCACTACTGGTCATACACCCTGAGAAAACCATAATTCAAAGACACATGTACTCTAGTTTTCATAGCAGCACTATTTGCAATATCAGGACATGGAAGCAACCTAGATGTCCACTGACAGATGAATGGATAAAGAAGCTGTGGTACATATACACAGTGGAATATAATTCAGCCACAAAAAGGAATGAATTAAAGTCCATTATAGTGAGGTGGATTAAACTAGAGCCTGTTAAACAGAGTGAAGTAATTCATAAAAACAAATATTTTATTATATGGAACCTAGAAAAAATGGTACTGATGAATCTATTTGCAGGGCAGGAATAGAGGTGAAGACATAGAGAATGAATTTGTGGATACAGTGAGGGAAGGAGAGGGTGGGACAAAATGGGAGAGTAGCATTGATATATATATACACTTCCATGTATAAAAGACCCTGATGCTGGGAAAGATTGAAGGGAAAAGGAGAAGGGGGCGGCAGAGTATGAGATGGCTGGATGGCATCACTAACTCAATGGACATGAATCTGAGCAACCTCCAGGACATAGTGAAGGACAGGGGAGCCTGGCATGCTGCAGTCCATGGGGGTAGCAACAGATCAGACACTACAATGCCTGAACAACAACTAGAACAACAGATGTGTAAAATAGCTAGTGTGAAGCAGTTTCATAGCAGAGGAAACTCAGCTCAGTGCTCTGTGATGACCTAGAGACATGAGATGGGGGTTGGGGTGAAAGGGAGATGCAAGAGGGAGGGGATATATGTATACATATTTCTGATTCATGCTGTTGTACAGCAGAAAGCAATACAATATTATTAAACAATTCTCCTCCTAAAAATAATTTTTAAAAAAGGAAAACTGTCTTCCATGAAGCCAGTCTCTGGTGCCAAAATATTGGGGACTGCTGATATATAGTGAAAATAAACTAGAGGTCAAGGGAAGCCAAAGAGAGAGGAACCAAGGACACAAGTCTAACCATTTATATTAATAGATACACCAAGCAGTCAATGGAGTTTCCACAAATAGACAAGTGTAACCCAAGGTGCAATGAATAGTGTTTAAAAACTGGAAACAAGATGTCTGGGTTCAAATCTTGGTTCTGCTACATACTAGTTATATGACCTTGAACAAGTTGCTTTACCTCTCTGTGCCTTGATTTTTCACCTGTAAAGCCTTATAGAGTTATAAGGCTGAAAGTAATAGTTGCAGAACGGTTAGAACAGTTCTTGACATATAGCAAGTGTTATACATGTGTATGTATGCATATATATGCAATATATAAGTGTCTGCTATTATTCTAAGCTACAGCTCTAAATCTAATGGGCACACAATGGAGAATATGGATAGATGAGTGTATATTATAATATAGGTTATTGCCATAATTAGCATTCAAACAAAAAAAAATGACATGCAAAATGACATGCCAGTCCCTTTATACAGCTGGTCACCTCTATCTCAAGGAATATTATTTGTCTTCCCCTCCTCTCTGTTCATCACTTTTCCTTCTAGTAATTTAAAAGATTTAATTGAATATGCATTTCTTAAGGAAATGTAAAGTGTCCATTCACGCTCTAACAAATGAAAGTATAGTACAGTCTATCAAGTCTCAGCTAGGACACCCCATCACTTGGGGAATCTTTCCTTGATTTTCCTGGTGGTTTCATCCCAGACTGGTCTCTGTTTTCCTTGAGATTAAATAGCAATGCATTTTGTACCACATCCCTAGCACTCACAATTGGAAAAAATTGTTTCAAGATTTTGACTGTGAGGCTTGCCTCTTTTCCCAACAGGATCATAACGTTTTCTTAGGTCAGGCAATATAGCTCTATTTTTCAAGCCTTTGGAGAAGGAAATGGCAACCCACTCCAGTGTTCTTGCCTGGAGAATCCCAGGGAAGGTGGAGCCTGGTGGGCTGCCATCTATGGGGTCGCACAGAGTCGGACACGACTGAAGCAACTTAGCAGCAGCAGCAGCAGCAACACAGAGCCACATATGGCATAGGAGGTTCATAGCTCTTGCTTAATGACTGACTGACTGATAAATCATTATATTTTCTCCAGTTCACTCAATAAACAATCAGACGTCAGCCTATTTCATCCTACTTGAGCCCCAAATTTGAAATTCAGGAGAAAAAAACTATGTCAGCATATTTTCACAATTGTAGAAAAACCTAATCTGTCAATCATCTAAAGTTTTCTTTCCTTCCTTTCATAGCCAAACCATGAGATTACTGAAACAAAATCTCCCAGAGAACTGTACTATTTCCTTCTTCAGCAAGAGGCATTGCGGTTTTGGCAGAAATGTTAAAAACCACAGAGATGCTATCATTTTTGACATCAAAATATAATGGAATTAGGCATTATTTTAGCCAAACTAGCAAATCTAGGAAAATTTAGTATTATGAGTGAAAAGAAAGCAGAGGCTGACTCTTTAATTCAGTCACATAATCAAACAAAGATTTTGCCTCTGATTCATTCCTGGTACCTTGTCACTTGCCTAGCCTGCTTGATTCCTCTTTTTCATTATTTCTGTTCAAGAGTTAGGGTTAGATCTCAAACAGCCAGAGACAGATACTGGGGCTAACAGCAAAGGAAAAGGTAATCGTATTTCTTTTCAATCAGCATATCCAACATTTCAAATAAATAACACCTTCATATAGGAAGATCAGGCTTCTCAGTGCATGTATCTGAAAAATCCATCTAAAATACTAATATATAATGTTCAGTTCAGTCTCTCAGTCGTGTCTGACTCTTTGCAGCCCCATGAATCGCAGCACGCCAGGCCTCACTGTCCATCACCAATTCCAGGAGTTCACTCAGACTCACGTCCATCGAGTCAGTGATGCCATCCAGCCATCTCATCCTCTGTCATCCCCTTCTCCTCCTGCCCTCAATCCCTCCCAGCATCAGAGTCTTTTCCAATGAGTCAACTCTTAGCATGAGGTGGCCAAAGTATTGGAGTTTCAGCCTCAGCATCAGTCCCTCCAATGAACACCTAGGACTGGTCTCCTTTAGGATGGACTGGTTGGATCTCCTTGCAGTCCAAGGGACTCTCAAGAGTCTTCTCCAACACCACAGTTCAGAAGCGTCAATTCTTTGGTGCTTGGCTTTCTTCACAGTCCAACTCTCACATCCATACATGACCACTGGAAAAACCATAGCCTTGACTAGATGGACCTTTGTTGGCAAAGTAATATCTCTGCTTTTTAATGTGCTGTCTAGGTCAGTCATAACTTTCCTTTCAAGGAGTAAGCGTGTTTTAATTTCATGGCTGCAATCACCATATGCAGTGATTTTGGTGCAGATATTATATAATGTTAGTAAATCATATTTTAAATATTTTCATTCACACTATGTAAAACTGCTGGCCATTTTCAAATGACTCTTTTCATCTCTTGAAAGAACAACGAAGAGATGTTTTTGTTACCTTCATGGAACTGAAGTTGAACAACTGCCACAATTTTGAGTGAAACAATGGAATCACAGAGAGAAGATTTAATCTGTAAGGATACTATCAAAAGCAAATTAGAAGTGTTCTTGGTCTTTTAGTTTGAGACACAATGGAATCTACTCACAATTCATCCTTGTCAGACTAACTTCTGCTCAGGATTTCCAACCTGCCATAATTCTGAGAGTCATTCTCTTCTCTGCTCTTCTCCATTCAAACTGAAAACCTAGAATAAAAAACAGAGCAGAAACCACAATTTTAAAAATGCAAGAAAATAATAAATTATCATATTTATTCATTCAGCAAGTATTTATTGAGAACCTCCTACCTGCTAAGCACTGTTATTAATATAAATAAAATGATAAACAAGAAAGACATAGTCCTTATCCAAAGAGAGCTCAAATTTTAGTAAGAGAAAAGACACTTTGCAGACTTTACAGTAATGTGGGTATCAGTTCAGTTCAGTTGCTCAGACATGTCCGACTCTTTTCAACCCCATGGACTGCAGCTCGCCAGACTTCCCTGTCCATCACCAACTTCCAGAGCTTGCTCAAACTCTTGTCCATGGAGTCGGCGATGCCATCCAACCATCTTATCCTCTGTCATCCCCTTCTCCTTCCACCTTCAATCTTTCCCAGCAGCAGGGTCATTTCCAATGAGTCAGTTCCTCGCATCAGGTGGTCAAAGTATTGGAGCTCCAGCTTCAGCATTGAAGGAATATTCATTGCTTCCAATGAATATTCAGGAATGATTTCCTTTAGGATTGACTAGTTTGATCTCCTTATTGTCCAAGGGACTCTCAAGAGTCTTCTCCAACACCACAGTTAAAAGCATCAATTCTTGGTGCTCAGATTTTTTATGGTCCTACTGTCACATCCAGACATGACTACTGGAAAAATTGTAGCTTTGACTATACGGATTTTTGTTGGCAAAGTAATGTCTCTGCATTTTAATATGCTAAGTTTGTCAAAGTTTTCCTTCTAAGGAGAGTATAGAGATGAGAAAAATGCAGGATGCTCTGAGATCACACAGGAGGGACATCCAACACATAACCTAAATGAGAGAGGCAGGAATTAAGAACACTTTCCCCATAAAATAACATCTGGAGAGAAGAACTGAAGCATGTGTAGGCTTTATCAAATTAGAGTGGGAGTAGGATCAAGGGAGAATGTTCCAGTCAGAGGAAATAGCAAGTGAAATGGACCAAAGGGAAGAGACAGTAATCCACTCAGAAATCTGAAATATGCTTAATATATTTGTCCAATAGAAAGCTGGTGTAATAGTGAGAGATAAGCAATGAAACTGGAGAGTTAAACATTGAACTCTCGAATCCTACCATGGCTAGGGTTGGAGGGTCTTAGCACCAATTCTTTTCATTGTTTCTTGTAACATCAGTACATGGGCCACAGAAGTCTAGTGCACTGTTCAACAGCACCTTGCTTAGGCTTATTAATTTCTTATCTTGCAGAATTCCTCTATACGATGGGAAAAATCACCCAGTGCAACATCTAGAAATACCCTTGGACACGTTGATTAAATGAAAAGAGAAAACTTTAACAGATTATCCTTCTCAGTTCCTGCATCTGACCTGAAATAGAAGCCGCTTTCTCAAGATGTTGGACATCAACGACGACATCATATTTCAAGAGATGCCTTGCCATAAAACACCTGAGTATGTAACTTTATTTTGATAGGCACATCAGTATAAGCAACATTTAACCTAACTCAATTAGACAAATAGAGTTATATCCATAAAGCAAACAAATAAATCATGACCTTACATGCAGTAGCTAAAAAGTTGAATAAGAGCACTAGAGAGATGCCATAACAATTATCCCTGTAAATGAAATTAAAGGAAATATATAAAAACCACTGTTCCAGCCCTCAGCTTTTAGAGAAATGTCTAATGTCTCTGAATATATACTTGTTTTTATTTAAAATATAGAATACTTTATTGTTCTCATCAATAAAAAACATTCAGAACCAGTTTACATGTCAATTGGACAGAAACATTAGAATATACTGAGCAACTATAATGTGTAAGGCTCTTTAGGAAAAACAGATCATGGTCTCCATAGTTTCCACTCTAATGATACTATGAGTACACCCATATTCAACATCAATTTATCTTGGATTCTTTTAGTTTCTTCTTGAAGTGTAATTATGGAAGAAACAGGATTGATGTGATTAATAGGAGAAATGGGACAATTATTTTCCATTTTGCAAATTGCACTTCACATAAATATGAGTGCTCCAGGAAGTGTTTTGAAGAAGGAAATGGCAACCTATTCCAGTATTCTTGCCTGGAGAATTCCATGGAAAAGGAGCCTGGTGGGCTACAGTCCATAAGGTCACAAAAAGTTGGACACAACTGAGCAACTAACACACACAGCAGAGGTTTAATTGGTGTTAGACTTAAAAAGAAAGAAAAGCCAAATTTAACAAACTTGAACAAATTTCATTTTTCCAAAATTTCTCAAAACATTTTATCTCAAAACATTTTAATACACACTATGAGCCTCCAAGAAAAGGATATATCATGTACAATTTTCCCCAAAGGTATTTGTCCTTGTTTTCTTATGGGACAAACCCCTACCAAATAAAGTCTATAAAACAGGATGCTAATAAAATACCAGAAGTTATTTATTTTCACAAACTATGGCTTCACAAGGTTAAAAATAAGGTAAAGTATCAGCGTGTTTTTAGTGTTTTCTATTATAAATAAATACCATACTTAAGGATCCCACCTCAGTAATGAAATCTATTTTCTTTGAGGCCTCTGGCCCAAATTAATCTTTCAAATCTCGTAGGTGTCATAGCTTCATTTAGTTGTACCACAATTTAGTTTATGCAGCATCCAGTGGCAGAGAGATCACTATCAGTGGATGCAGAATGCCAGAGCTTAGTCCTAGCTAGGAAATATTAGCAAGTAACAATCAATCTAAGAAGGGGTGGCAAGAATACACAGAAGAATTGTACAAAAAAGATCTTCATGACCCAGATAATCACAATGATGTGATCACTAACCTAGAGCCAGACAGCCTGGAATGTGAAATCAAGTGGGCCTTAGAAAGCATCACTACGAACAAAGCTAGTGGAGGTGATGGAATTCCAGTTGAGCTTTTTCAAATCCTGAAACATGATGCTGTGAAAGTGCTGCACTCAGTATGCCAGCAAATTTGGAAAACTCAGCAGTGGCCACAGGACTGGAAAAGGTCGGTTTTCATTCCAATCCCAAAGAAAGGCAATGCCAAAGAATGCTCAAACTACCGCACAATTGCACTCATCTCACACGCTAGTAAAGTAATGGTCAAAATTCTCCAAGCCACAATTCAGCAATACGTGAACCATGAACTTTCAGATGTTCAAGCTGGTTTTAGAAAAGGCAGAAGAACCAGAGATCAAATTGCCATCATCCGCTGGATCATCGAAAAAGGAAGAGAGTTCCAGAAAAACATCTATTTCTGCTTTATTGACTATGCCAAAGCCTTTGACCATGTGGATCACAATAAACTGTGGAAAATTCTGAAAGAGATGGGAATACCAGACCACCTGATCTGCCTCTTGAGAAACCTGTATGCAGGTCAGGAAGCAACAATTAGAACTGGACATGGAACAACAGACTGGTTCCAAATAGGAGAAGGAGCATTTCAAGGCTGTATATTGTCACCCTATTTATTTAACTTCTATGCAGAGTACATCATGAGAAACGCTGGGCTGGAAGAAGCACAAGCTGGAATCAAGATTGCCGGGAGAAATATCAATAACCTCAGATATGCAGATGACACCACCCTTATGGCAGAAAATGAAGAGGAACTAAAAAGCCTCTTGATGAAAGTGAAAGAGGAGAGTGAAAAAGTTGGCTTAAATTTCAACATTCAGAAAACTAAGATCATGGCATCTGGTCCCGTCACTTCATGGGAAAAAGATGGAGAAACAGTGGTAACAGTCAGACTTTATTTTGGGGGGCTCCAAATTCACTGCAGATAGTGATTGCATCCGTGAAATTAAAAGACGCTTACTCCTTGGAAGGAAAGTTATGACCAACCTAGATAGCATATTGAAAAGCAGAGACATTACTTTGCCAACAAAGGTCCATCTAGTCAAGGCTATGGTTTTTCCAGTGGTCATGTATGGATGTGAGAGTTGGATTGTGAAGAAAGCTGAGCGCCGAAGAATTGATGCTTTTGAACTATGTTGTTGGAGAAGACTCTTGCGAGTCTCTTGGACAGCAAGGAAATCCAATCAGTCCTTTCTAGAGGAGATCAGTCCTGGGTGTTCTTTGGAAGGACTGATGTTGAAGCTGAAACTCCAATACTTTGGCCACCTCATGTGAAGAGTTGATTCATTGGAAAAGACCCTGATGCTGGGAGGGATTGGGGGTAGGAGGAGAAGGGGAAAACAGAGGATGAGATGGCTGGATGGCGTCACCGACTCTATGGACATGAGTTTGGGTGAACTCTGGGAGTTGGTGATGGACAGGGAGGCCTCGTGTGCTGCAATTCATGGGGTCGCAAAGAGTCAGATACGACTGAGTGACTGAACTGAACTGCACTGAACTGAACAATCAATCTGATCTTCAACTGTTCCAGCTATGAAATAAAGAGAATAATACTAGCTAAAATGAATTGACTTATATGGGAATTTTAAAATGTTATATAGTTATACTATTAGCATAAAATATGCTCTCTCTCTCTACCTATATATACATATATATGTGTGTGTGTGTGTGTGTGTGTGTGTGTGTGTGTGTGTATAGAAACTGAGAGGGACAGAGAAAATTCTAGAATAAAACTGTGTATTCGCAATTTGACTCAACATAATTCTAGATATAATTTTGTTGTTTAAATCATTGTTTAGGATAAATAGCACCTATATAGCTTTAAAGTATTTAAAGTAGCAAAATTATACCTAGAAGAGCTATTATACAATATTAATATTATCCTGTGTCTTACAGTGACTTTGTACATAAGACTTTGTCTCTTCCTGCCTTCCTACTCTACTGGGCTCAATCAATCTGCTAGACACATTCTGGAAACAAGAGCACTTGTGTTTCAACTTTGCTTTTTAGTCTGCTACCTATACAAATGAAAAGTAGTATATTTCAAGACCAATCCAATGTTTCATTAGAACAACTTGGAAAATTTTGCATCTACAGCAATTCCTTGCATATACTTAGCCTGCAAGAGTTATATATAGCAAGTCGGTAATCCAAAATTCTTCTTCAGAATTACAGCAAGTAAGATTTGATTTTTAAAAGTTAAGATTCAGTCATGATGTAAGTTATTCAAGGTGACCCAGTAGGCTAGACTTGAGAACAAAAATTCAGAACTCTAATTTCCTATCCTGGGTCCTTCCAATTGTCTAGGCACCCTCCTTAACACAATCAGGTTTCACCTACAAGAATACTGGTTAATATCTCTGGGTGCTAAAGTGGAATTGGAGGCTTGAAAATGGAAATTGGTTACTTAATTCACTCAATCAATATCTCTGTTGATAAAGCATCTGCCAATGTAAGTATCAGGGATCCAGCTGAGTACTGGTGCATAGCTTCTCAGTCATTGTCTCAGGATGTCCTTGTGACATTAGGGAAAAGATCAGATTTTCAATCAGGCTTCAGCTGTGCTGCCCTTTTTTTAGCACACATTAAAATGCACTTAGCGTGATCTCCCTCCAAGGGACAAAGAGGTAAATGCATTCTTGAAAGAATATTGAGAGGTTCAGGGACCATTCTGAAGAATAAATTTGAACAAATAAGTACTGAATGCTTATAATAGGTTCTCAGAATGTTCAGACATTCAGCATGGGCTTTGAAACACATCTTGAAACATATGGGTGGTGTGTATACATTGTTGAGTATGCATGTTTGCTGAGAAGGAAAAATCTGTGCATGAAAATACCCTATAAGTTGCTAAAATGAATCATGGACTACATGTGATTTCTGTGCTCAGTCTCATCCGACTCGTGTGACCCCATGGACTGTAGCCTGCCAGGCTCCTCTGTCCATGGGATTCTCCAGGCAAGAACACTGGAATGAGTTGGCATGCCCTCCTCCATGGGATCTTCCCAGGCCAATGATCAAACCCAGGTCTCCTGCACTGCAGGGGGATTCTTTACTGTCTGAGCCACCAGAGATTAGGCTGTGAGAAAAATCTGTGTGGAAAGGAGCCATGTCTTACATCTCTGAATCACTATGATTTAGCATAGGGCCTGGCACAGAGTAATTACTTGTTAAATGTTCATTGGATGAATGAATGAATGCACAAATGAATCACAAACATATATATTACATTATATACATGTATGTTAGATACACAAACACATACCATTGTTAATAACATAAAACATTGAAGATCCTTCACAATTTATCTTCCTCCTTCCATTATTTCAACTTTCCATGCATACTCTGTTTAGCTACAGTAAATAATGTGTCCTTTTCCTGAGACATACCATCTATTTGGATACATTTTCCTGATGTTTTGTTCATAATATTTTCCCTGGATAGAATTCCCTTCTTACTGTTCTTTGCTCAGTATTATGTGGCATTATCATGACCAACTGCTATATTACTACCAGTCAGTGCTCTGAAATTTCTCCAAACTTACAGTATGGCCCTTATCACATTGCAATATAAATATAAATTATTTATTTTTATAACTCTGAAAAATGATATTATACATAGAATATACATTGCTAAGCTGCAAAAAAACAGAAATCTTTCTTTGATGTCTCAAAAGGCTTCATAATCACAGGACAATGTAAAAACTCATATTCTGGGGATAGTGGTATTGTTGCTAAAACCTCACATTCTAAAGCCATTGAGAACTGAATGGAAAATCCCAACCCCATCAGTTATTAACACAGACTGTGGGAAATTCACTCTAGTTTACCATCTTTCCATCCATAAAAAGGGGATTCAATCAAAGTTCCACTATAAATGGCTGCTATGAAGATCCAAGAAAACAATCTCTGTTGTGTTGGCACATAGTGGGCACCCAGTAGGTATTATTATTATTATTATTATTAAGTTTTCATGCTCCAAGTGCTGAAAAGTTGAGTAGCTGTGGTATCAAATATCTGATCAATGAAAGTTTACATTACGGATTTTTATGCTGGGAAGAGACATTGGTCAAGGTCACCTGCTCTCATTTTCAGTCTGATCTAAAATTCTGTCTGTATGCAGAGGCTTATGAGAGGTCACCATGAGCTGGTACCATGGGAATGCCTGTAGGAATTCAGAAAAATTCCTATCAGGAACTCAGTCTCCTCCTGACAGATATAAAATTCAGATGAGATTACTACTGGAATGAATATCAGCTAGGTCACCACCAGAATTAGGTAACACTCTGCAGTCTTAACTTTTAACTCAGCCCAATGGGGCTGGAAGCCACAGTTTCCCATATACTGTTTGGACTAGACATATAGAAAAATAAAGAGCAATTTTTAAGCTGCTTCAATAAATTCACGGTTGAGAAACTTTGGGTTGAGCCAGCTGATTGAGAGCTTACCAGAAAGGGTTAATTGGGCTGTCATCAGGTTTGTAAGTCAGTGAGATATTGTCACTGGCCATGTACAAATAGCAATTTATTTGTAAATGAGCCAGTTGACCATAAATTTTAAAAAGAAAAGTAGTTTTAGGAAGAGGTGGAGAAAAGGGAACCCTTGTACACTGTTGGTGGTAATATAAATTGGTACAACTACTATGGAAAACAAGATGGAGCTTCCTTGAAAACCTAAAAATAAAACTACCAAAAGATGTAGCAATTCCATTTGTGATTACTCTGAAAAAAAATGAAAACACTAGTTTGAAAAGATACATGCAACCTAAAGTTCATAGTAGCATTATTTATAATAATCAAGATATGGAAGCAACTCAAGTTTCCACCAACAGGCAAATGGATAAAGAAGATGTGTATGTGTATATGTATGCATATGAAGGTAAAAGAGGAGAGTGAAAAAGTTGGCTTAAAACTCACCATTCAAAAAACTAAGATCATGGCATCTGGTCCCATCACTTCATGGCAAACAGATGGGGAAACAATGGAAACAGTGACACACTTTATTTTCTTGGGCTCCAAAATTACTTCAGATGGGTGACTGCAGCCATGAAATTAAAAGACTTGCTCCTTGGCAGAAAAGCTATGACCAACCTAGACAGTGTATTAAAAAGCAGAGATATGCTTTTCCAACAAAGGTCTGTCTAGTCAAAGCTATGGTTTTTCCAGTAGGACCATAAAGAAGGCTGGGCACCATAGAATTGATGCTTTCAAACCATGGTGCTGGAGAAGACTCTTGAGAGTCCCTTGGACTGCAAAGAGATCAAACCAGTCAATCCTAAAGGAAATCAACCCTGAATATTCATTGGAAGGACTGATGCTGAAGCTGAAGCTCCAATACTTTGGCCACCTGCGAAGAGCCAACCCTGATGCTGAGAAAGACTGAGGGCAGGAGGAGAAGGGAGTGACAAAGGATGAGATGGTTGGATGCCATCAACGACTTAATGGACACGAAGTTGAGCAAACTCCGGGAGATGGAGAAGGACAGGGAAGACTGGTGATCTGCAGTCACAAAGAGCCAGACATGACTTAGTGATTTAAAAATAAAAACACACATGTATACCTGTGGCAGATTCATTTTGATATATGGCAAAACCAATACAATATTGTAAAGTTAAATAAAATAAAATTTAAAAGAAAATAAAAAAATAAAATAAAAATGAAAACAATATGTGTGCATGTATACTATGTATAGTATACACGGACACACACACACAAAATTGAATAGTACTCAGCCATAAAGTGGAGAAGGAAATGGCAATATAGTCCAGTATTCTTGCCTGGAAAATTCCATGAGCATAAGAGCCTGGTGGGCTATGGCATTACAAAAAGTCAAATACGACTGAGCAACTGAGCACGCATGGATGTACAGCCATAAAAAAAGAATAAAATTTTACCATTTGCAGCAATGTGGTTGGACCTAGAGAATATTGTGCTTAGTGAAATTAATTCAGACAGAAAAAAATACTATATAATATCACTTATATGTGGAATGCAAGAAAAACAATGAATATATGTATACAAAACAGAAACAGATTGAGATATAGAAAATATTTCCATTTTCTACTTTATTTCAGTCACAAATCACCATTACAATTTTTCACTTAGGTGAGTAACTTGCTCATTCTGTTTCTTCCACTGCACTGTAAGTGCCAAGAGGTCCAATGACCATGTATATTTTGTTTACTGCTCTATCCTTAGAACTTACCTCAAATTCTGGCACAGACTAGGCAAATAGTTTGCAAATACACTGATCCATTATTATCCCAGTTGGCAGGTTTAGACATGACTTTATGCCCTCTTGCTAATCTTGATCTTCACACTAAGGTTAACTTGCACAAACTTTATATCAGCTTAGAAATCTCAATCTTAAATGTTTAGAGAGCAAGTTGTAGAAATAAATGAAGTAGCCTTATTGTAAAATCAACTGAGAGTAGTTAGGATTGTAGAGAAATAGTGTATGCAGTGTCTAAAGAGAATAAAAAATATTGTACTGGTCAAACGAAACATAATCAGTATGATAACAGTTCGTGACCAAACTTCAGGTTCAATGAAGACATGCTGCCACTTAATACTGGAAAATTTCTATCATTTCCTGATATCAACTGTCACATAGAAACAGGCAATTAGCCAAGGAGAACTATTTGTTACAAGGAGTTCTCAGATATACCTGTCAAAGTGTATTCATTTATTCCATCACCAGAGAATAAGTGTAGGTGAAGACCTTTGAGTGGGTTCTAATAAATGGAGAGACTAAAATTGAATGAAGTAGCAATAGGATGTCTGCCACTAGTTGATCAATTTTTTTCCCCTGAGTAATTTTCCTTTAGAATTGTAATGATCTATGAAATTGAGTCACTTCAAAGTAAATAAACCAGAAACAAACAAATAAAAGCATGAGAAAATGACAGAAAAATCTGTAACACATAATTGTCTATTTCCAATGAGAATATATAGTATATTGTATTTGTAAATATATTTTAAATGGCAGAGAGTGATGAAAAGGCAACAAAATAAAATCAGAGAAGATTTTATGGAGATGAAAAACATATTCACTTAACATAAAACTATGATGAAGGAAAATAATTAAAAGTAGCTAATTTTACTGGGTGCTTGTTATATGCCAGAAGCTATTCTAAATACGTAACATGTTATAGCTCATTTACTCTTCTCAGTTCTGTGAACTAGATATTATTATTGCCCTGCTGCTGTTTAGTCACTAAGTCATGGCCAACTCCTTGCAAGCATACCAGGCTCCTCTGTCCATGAGATTTCCAGGCAAGAATACTGGAGTGGGTTGCCATTTCCTTCTCCAGGTGATCCTTACTACCCAGGGATCCAACTTGGATCTCCTGCATCTCCTGCTTAACAGGTGGATTCTTTACCACTGAGCCCCCTGGGAAGCCCTAGATATTAGTAGTAGTAGTATTACTTTACTGTTCAAAAAAATGGAAGCATAATAAATTTGCATAACTTTACCAAAGTCACATAACTAGTAAAGAGCAGAGATGGGACACAAAGAAAGGTTTGCTTGATTCAAAGCCCTAAAGCTAAATCAAGTAATTTTACTACATTTTAATAACCAACCTAATATGTTCATATACATATCAACACATACTTCATATATATATATATATATATATATATACACACACACACACACATATGGTATATGTGTGTGTGTGCTATACAAAAAGGTATAGCAGATTTAGGAGAAAAAAAAGAAAAAAAAGAACTGTATAGAAAATACAGACTTACAGAGTAAATCTGTATCTATTGATAGCATTTTACTGTCAAGGAAAGAGGAAAACTCCTATTAATATCCATAGCAACAAACTAAGAAAACAAGCAAATCAAAAACAGCTTACCTAAAAAGAAAACCAAACATAACTTGTATTTGTCACATCTTCCATAACATTGAAAGCTAGGAAACAATTGAATAATACCTATGCAGTTTGAGAAAAACTAAAATAGCAACAAAATTCTATACCCACCCAAGCTATTATACACCTATGAGGGCAGGAGAAATATAGATATTAAGATATTCAAGGATGAGAAATCATATACTCTAATTTTTCTACATAAAGGAATAACTACCATAAATAAATATATTAGATAAAATAATGAATTTGAGAATTGGGGGAATGCTATAAAGTAAATAATAATTAAAGAACTGAGGAAATGTAGAGAATAAGTAATGGTTAAGAAAGCTATGAGGGCTTCCCTAGTGGTTCAGTGGTTAATAATCCACCTTACAATGCAGGGGACACTAGTTCAATCCCTGGTCCGGAAATATCTCACATGCCATGGAGCAACTAAGCCCCTGTGCCACAACCACTGAGCCCATGCTCTAGAGCCTGTAAGCTGCAACTATTGAAACCCATGTGCCCTAGAGCCTGTGCTCCACAGCAAGAAAACTTACCACAATGAGAAACCTGCATAGCACAACTAGAGAGTAGCCTCTGCTCTTCACAACTAGAGAAAGTCTGTGCACAACAATGAAGAGTCAGCACAGCCATAAATGAATAAAAATTTTAAAAGACAAAGCTATGAAATGTTAAATTTTTTTATGATCAGAAGCAGATTTCCAATAAAGCCCATAAAATTTGGGCTTTAGGTCCCCAATCCCCTCATCTACTTAGATCCCTCTCAAGACCATGGAAGGAAGAACCCCAGCAAGGTTTTTACAAAGTCCTATTTTTTAAGATGCAAAAATAAACTATTTTATCTGTGATTTGTTTCTACTTAAACATAACTTTTGTTAAGCTTCCCCTTAGCCAAAGAGTACCTGGCTAAAATGTTACAGAAAAAAATTAGATTATAAACATATGCAATGTAAAAGTTATGCACATTTGTATTCATAGATACTGTTGAACCATCTTTCAAAGATTATACACTCCAACTAATTGTGAATGATATACTATTTATATTTTTTAATCTTCACCAAACATAAAGACCAAAATACCTAATTTCTAACATCCATAATCTTTAGGACTATATTATAGCATATATGCTAGTCATGTAATATTGTGTTTCATCTGTGAATTATTGGTTCATCTATCCATTTTTATTTTGCTCCATTATGCTATCACAACAAAAAAAGAATTATATAAACTTAAATCCTTAAATGTAAAGCAACCAAGAAAAAGATTGGATTATCAAATGAGAAAAAAAGGAAGAAGTAAAAACTCAAAGTTAAAGGAGAAAAGTCAAATATAACAGGAAGATAATCTCTTATTAAGATATATTGACTTTTACATAAGTCATAAAAATAAAATCAAACCTAATATTAATACATTGGAGAACACATTTAGAACAAAATTTCATAAAATAATATCAATGAAAAGATGGAATTTGACAAAATTATTCATTTGAAGGAATACTTGAAAAAGATAGTCCTGAGATAGGCAAAGGGAGAATAATGTAATGAAGTAAAAATTTAAAATGACAGAACTAAAATCATTTAAAATCCACTAGTATAGCCTGTCACTTTGTGATGACCTAGAGGGATAGGATGGTGGAGGGGAGGGAGGATGAAGTAAGATGCTACTTATAATTATGACTGATTTTCATTATTGTACAACTGAAACCAACTCAACATCATAAATCAATTTTCTTAAATTAAAAAATAAAAACACATAAATTCTTTAGCAAACAAAAAAGCTAAGTGGTGGTAGATGGAACAAAACACATAGTATATATCTATCAGTTCAGTTCAGTCACTTAGTCATGTCCGACTCTTTGTGACCCCATGAATCGCAGCACTCAAGACCTCCCTGTCTATCACAAACTCCCGGAGTTCACTCAGACTCAAGTCCATCGAGTCAGTGATACCATCCAGCAATCTCATCCTCTGGCGTACCCTTCTCCTCCTGCCCTCAATCCCTCCCAGCATCAGAGTCTTTTCCAATGAGTCAGCTCTTCGCATCAGATCAGATCAGATCAGTCGCTCAGTCGTGTCCGACTCTTTGCGACCCCATGAATCGCAGCACTCAAGGCCTCCCTGTCCATCACCAACTCCCGGAGTTCACTCAGACTCACGTCCATCGAGTCAGTGATGCCATCCAGCCATCTCTTCCTCTGTTGTCCCCTTCTCCTCCTGCCCCCAATCCCTCCCAGCATCAGAGTCTTTTCCAATGAGTCAGCACTTCGCATGAGGTGGCCAAAGTACTGGAGTTTCAGCTTTAGCATCATTCCTTCCAAAGAAATCCCAGGGCTGATCTCCTTCAGAATGGACCGGTTGGATCTCCTTGCAGTCCAAGGGGCTCTCAAGAGTCTTCTCCAACACCACAGTTCAAAAGCATCAATTCTTCAGCGCTCAGCCTTCTTCACAGTCCAACTCTCACATCCTTACATGACCACAGGAAAAACCATAGCCTTGACTAGACGAACCTTTGTTGGCAAAGTAATGTCTCTGCTTTTGAATATGCTATCTAGGTTGGTCATAACTTTCCTTCCAAGGAGTAAGCGTCTTTTAATTTCATGGCTGCAATAACCATCTGTAGTGATTTTGGAGCCCAGAAAAAAAAGTCAGCCACTGTTTCCACTGTTTCCCCATCTATTTCCCATGAAGTGATGGGACCAGATGCCATGATCTTCGTTTTCTGAATGTTGAGCTTTAAGCCAACTTTTCACTCTCCACTTTCACTTTCATCAAAAGGCTTTTGAGTACCTCTTCACTTTCTGCCATAAGGGTGGTGTCATCTGCATATCTGAGGTTATTGATATTTCTCCCAGAAATCTTGATTCCAGCTTGTGTTTCTTCCAGTCCAGCATATCTCATGATGTACTCTGCATATAAATTAAATAAACAGGGTGACAATATACAGCCTTGAAATGCTCCTTCTCCTATTTTTAACCAGTCTGTTGTTCCATGTCCAGTTCTAACTGTTGCTTCCTGACCCGCACACAAATTTCTCAAGAGGCAGATCAGGTGGTCTGGTATTCCCATCTCTTTCAGAATTTCCCACAGTTTATTGTGATCCACACGGTCAAAGGCTTTGGCATAGTCAATAAATCAGAAATAGATGTTTTTCTGGAACTCTCTTCCTTTTTCCATGATCCATTGGATGTTGGCAATTTGATCTCTGCTTCCTCTGCCTTTTCTAAAACCAGCTTGAACCTCAGGAAGTTCATGGTTCACGTATTGCTGAATTGTGGCTTGGAGAATTTTGACCATTACTTTACTAGCGTGTGAGATGAGTGCAATTGTGCGGTAGTTTGAGCATTCTTTGGCATTGCCTTTCTTTGGGATTGGAATGAAAACTGACCTTTTCCAGTCCTGTGGCCACTGCTGTGTTTTCAAAATTTGCTGGCATATTGAGTGCAGCACTTTCACAGCATCATCTTTCAGGATTTGAAATAGCTCAACTGGAATTCCATCACCTCCACTAGCTTTGTTTGTAGTGATGCTTTCTAAGGCCCACTTGACTTCACATTCCAGGATGTCTGGCTCTAGGCCAGTGATCACACCATCGTGATTATCTGGGTCGTGAAGATCTTTTTTGTACAGTGTATTCTTCCCATCTCTTAACATATATATAAAATCTTAAGAAATTTCTTCTATGAAAAAGGTGACAATTATAATCAGCAAAACAAGAACACATCTGCATTTCTCAATGAGACATTTGTTTAATATTTTACGTGAGATATTTCTTCTTTATGTGGCATTATGCCACATATTACAAGATATTTAGCATCCTTGGTATCTGTGTTCTATGTCACTAGCACATCGCAGTTACTGTGACATATAAACAAATCTATATACACAAATTTATCTTGGAGGGAAGATACTGGTTATAATTGAGTAGCAGTGATATACACGGAAGAACTGTACAAAAATTATCTTCACAACCCAGATAATCACGATGGTGTGATCACTCACCTAGAGCCAGACATCCTGGAACATGAAGTCAAGTGGGCCTTAGGAAGCATCACTACGAACAAAGCTAGTGGAGGTGATGGAATTCCAGTTGAGCTATTTCAAATCGTGAAACATGATGCTGTAAAAGTGCTGCACTCAATATGCCAGCAAATTTGGGAAACTCAGCAGTGGCCATAGGACTGGAAAAAGTCAGTTTTCATTCCAATCCCAAAGAAAGGCAATGCCAAAGAATGCTCACACTACCGAATACTTGCACTCATTTCACACATTAATAAAGTAATGCTCAAAAATCTCTAAGCCAGGCTTCAGCAATACATTAACTGTGAACTTCCAGATATTCAAGCTGGTTTGAGAAAAGGCAGAGGAACCAGAGATCAAATTGCCAACATCCACTGGACCTTTGAAAAATCAAGAGAGTTCCAGAAAAACATTTATTTCTGCTTTATTGACTAAGCCAAATCCTTTGACTGTGTGGATCACAATAAACTTTGGAAAATTCTGAAAGAGATGGGAATACCAGACCATCTGACCTGCCTCTTGAGAAATCTGTATGCAGGTCAGGAAGCAACAGTTAGAACTGGACATGGAACAACAGACTGGTTCCAAATAGGAAAAAGAGTACGTCAAGGCTGTTTATTGTCACCCTGCTTATTTAACTTATATGCAGAGTACATCATGAGAAACACTGGGCTGGAGGAAGCACAAGCTGGAATCAAGATTGCCGGGAGAAATATCAATAACCTCAGATATGCAGATGACACCACCTTTAAGGCGAAAATGAAGAAGAACTAAAGAGCCTCTTGATGAAAATGAGAGAGGAGAGTGAAAAAGTTGGCTTAAAGCTCAACATTCAGAAAACGAAGATCATGGCATCTGGTCCCATGACTTCATGGCAAATAGTTGGGGAAACAGTGGAACCAGTGGCCGACTTTATTTTGGGGGGCTCCAGAATCACTGCAGATGGTGAATGTAGCCATGAAATTAAAAGACGCTTACTCCTTGGAATGAAAGTTATGGCCAACTTAGACAGCATATTAAAAACAGAGCCATTACTTTGCAACAATGGTCCATCTAGTCAAGGCTATGGTTTTCCCAGTAGTCATGTATGGATGTGAGAGTTGGACTATAAAGAAAGCTGAGTGCCGAAGAATTGATGCTTTTGAATTGTGGCATTGGAGAAGACTCTTGAGAGTCCCTTGGACTGCAAGGAGATCCAACCAGTCCATCCTAAAGGAAATCAGTCCTAAGTGTTCATTGGAAGGACTGATGCTGAAGCTGAAACTCCAATACTTTGGCCACCTGATGCGAAGAGCTGAATCATTGGAAAAGACCCTGATGCTGGAAAAGATAGAAGGTGGGAGAAGAAGGGGACAACAGAGGATGAAATGGTTAGATGGCATCACCGACTCAATGGACATGAGTTTTGGTAAACTCTGGAGTTGGTGATGGACAGAGAGGCCTGGCATGCTGCAGTCCATGGGTTTGCAAAGAGTCAGACATGACTGAGTGACTGAGGTGAACTGATATATTATTATTGGAAAAACTGGCCACCCATCTGTAGAAACAATAATAAAAATAAAATTAGATCATATATAAAAAAATGATTTCATATGCATTAAAAATTTAGACATTAAAATTAAGTCATACTAGGAAAGTATTGCAAATAATTATTGATCTTAACCTTTGGGTCATGACTACAATGAGTCTAATTATAAAGAAAACAAAGAAAATCTGGTAGATTTTTAGTTGATGTTAACACTTAATGTATCCTAAACAAACTTTATAGGAAAAAATGACAAATGGAGGAAGAATTTTCAAGATAATCCTAAAATGAATTCTTGATATCTTTAAATTATGTTTAAAAATGTCTTTAAATGACATAGAAGTATGCCAGTTTTTTCTTTTTTTAACTTTCTTTTTTAAAATTTATTTATTTTAATTAGAGGCTAATTACTTTACAATATTGTATTGGTTTTGCCATACATCAACATGAATTCGCCACAGGTGTACATGTGTTCCCAGTGGTTCAAGAATACAAACAGTGAGCAGAAGAAAAATATTCAACCTCACATTTAGTCAAGTAAATGAAAATTTAAATAACATATCAATTGATGAAGATAAAACCAAAAATAACAATACCAAGAGCCCGTACGGGCACAGGAAATTTGGTATGCTCATACATGGCTGAAGAGTTACTTTGAAATATGGAACAAAGGCCTGAAATATCTATGCTATTTAAGTAAGAATTTTTACTGCTAGGAACTTATCTTACAGAAATGATCAGAAGTTCACAAACACAATGTGATGGTCATAGCATTGCCTATATAGCAATTTAGGATGTAACTTTCAAAACAAAGACCCCCCACATAAATAGCATGAATAAAATAGACATTTGAGACATTTGTGTTTTTCTTATAGAAGCATTTCAGAAGAATATAAGCTAATTAAGCAGCACTTCTAATCTTGTAGCTTTGATCTCTGGATCTAGGGCTACTGCTTCAGTTCTCATCATCTTCTAGCAAAGAGCCAGGGAAGCATAGGACATTAATTCATTTTTAGGGACAGATCTCAGAAGTAGAACATAGCACCACTACTCATACAGCATTAGCCACACTATAATTACATGCCCAAAGTTGCAAAGGAGTGCAGGAAATGTTGGTTTAAGTTGTGCATCCATGAAGTTGCTCAGTTGTGTCTGACATTTTGCGACACCATGGACTGTAGCCCACCAGGCTCCTCCATCCATGGGATTTTCTAGGCAAGAATACTGGAGTGGGTTGCCATTTCCTTCTCCAGGGGATCATCCCAACCTGGGGATCGAACCCGGGTCTCCCGCACTGTGGGCAGATGCTTTACCATCTGAGCCACCAGGGAATCCCTCAAATCCCTCTATGGGCATCCATAGATCCAGCTAAATGTTTGAGTTCAACTTTGGTGATTCAGATGGTAAAGAATCTGCCTGCAGTGCAGGAGATGCAGGTTTGATCTCTGGGTAGGGAAGATCCCTACAAAAAGGGAATGGCTCCCCACTCCAGTATTCAGGCATGGAGATTCCATGGACAAGGAAGCCTGGAGGGAACCCCTGCCAGACTCCCCTGTCCATGGGGTTGCAAAGAGTTGGACATGACTGAGCAACTAACACTTTCACACTTGCAACAAAAAACAGGAGAATAGAGATCAGTGTACACCTATGAGTCTCTGCCATAGTAAAAGTCTACAAACATTCAAACTGCTCAAGATTTTGCTTAAACAGATAAATATATGTGCTTCAATATGATGAAATAGTCTATAACCATTAAAATTAATACTATAGAAGAATACTTAATTATCTACGTAAAAGGTCCTTGTTAAGTTCCTACAACAGTTGCCTTACAACTGCAGTTAAGAAATCTGAAAACATGAGCAAAGTGTCTTCAGTACTCCAAGTTCACATTTGACAATTCTGTTAAAGACTTCGAGTTGACTCAAGCTTCAGCAAATGCATGGGTTTTACTTATCTAAATTATTTATCTAATATCTGCTGCAGTTTTGTATATTCCTGTTTGTCCATCTCAGTGCTTGATGCCACAATTACTATTTGTGATTACATACAGAGGACCATTCACAATCCTAAGAATTTTCCCTTTATTACATCCTTTATTCCTCAAACACACCCAAGTGGTTTGTACCAGAATTAGTCTCACTTTTCCTTACAAAATAGAAAACTGAGGCTCAGGAAGTCATAACTTCCCCAAAAGCAAGAGTTTATGAGTGGCAAAACCAAGATTAAAAGCTAGATCTCACCCCAAACCTGTTGTCTACACCATTGTAGTATATTGTGCCTCAATTGTCATCCCCCACCAACAATTTTTACATAATCATACAACATAAAGTCAATTTGTTATCTACACAGTTAGGTATTTTAAGGAAGATAAATATATTGGAGACAAGGGGAAAAAACCTCACATGATGCATTTTGAAGCCAAACAAATCTAGGTTTTCCCCAGATGGCTGCTTGCTTCCACTACTGCTGAAGATTGAAGTTTGGCACTAATTATTTAATAAGAAGATGCTGAAGAGATTTTCTGCTTCTTATTTCACTAGTACAGAGTATTCTACCCCAGGAAAAAGATAATTATTTATCACAAGAAAAGGGAAAACATACCTTGAAGAAAAGTTTTAACTGAAAATACATGGAAATACAAATGTTTCATGTATCATCACCGTCACACTATCTTGACTATAATAGAATGAAAGAAATGTACATAAAGGCTCCCACATCATATGGCAGCACTGCCAAAGTCTGGAGACAAGAAAATTATGCTTGTCTTATATGCTTGCTCTCCCTACCTTCACTACAATCCCAAACCCTAAGCAACGTACAAGAAAAGAAGTTAACCACCAACACAATTCCATATGTTATCTATTGTGATAAGTGTGATTCCATCTGAGTGGCATGATTTCTCCATCTGACTGACTGAAAAATGAATGCAATCTGTAAGAATGAAAAATGAAATGTGATTATATGATGGAACAACCATGGGAGAAAATTTCATTTGTTTTAACACCCATAAACACAGACAAACATCACAATGAAATATGAACAGAAGGTAAAAATCCAGCTTGCTCTGTGAAGCTCTAACTTTGGCAAACTTCAGCAAACACCTGTACCACTAACAACACCCTCCTTTGGTGACAAGTGAACCCACCATCATCACCACAGATGTTTACTTGCACTTCATCTGTGTCTCAATTGTTCAGGACTGCATTTTCTGTGATTAGATACTAATGAGGTTATAGTTATTATATCCCAAACAACCTACTTGCCTGGAAGCAGTGGATGCCTGAAGAGGGTGATTTATCCCACTGCAAGAGATTCAAATAGGAATTTCAAGGATCAATTGGCTGGTGAAATTCATCATATCAAATACAAAAGCTGAAGAAAAGTTCAGCATCTTCTCCCCTCCTCTTTCTTCTTCTTCTACATAGCATACACAGGTTTATAGGAATAAACTTTCAATTTGGGCTCAGTGTAGAAAACTTAATACATTATAAAAAAGCTAAAAAAGAAAATGACACTAATATAATCATCTTCAGTTCAGTCGCTCAGTCATGTCCCACTCTTTGCCACCCGATGGACTGCAGCCCAACAGACTTCCCTGGCCATCACCAACTTCCAGAGCTTCCTCAAACTCATGTCCATTGAGTCAGTGATGCCATTGAACCATCTCATCCTCTGTCATCCACTTCTCCTCCCACCTTCAATCCTTCCCAGCATTAAGATCTTTTCAAATGAGTCAGTTATTCGCATCATGTGGCCAAAGTATTGGAGTTTCAGCTTCAGCATCAGTCCTTCCAATGAATATTCAAGACTGATTTCCTTTAGGATAGACTTATTTGATCTCCTTTCAGTCCAAGGGACTCTCAAGAGTCTTCTCTAACACCAAAGTTCAAAAGCATCATTTCTTTAGTGCTCATCTCTCTTTGGAGAAGGCAATGGCACCCCACTCCAGTACTCTTGCCTGGCAAATCCCATGGACAGAGGAGCCTGGTAGGCTGCAGTCCATGGGGTCGCTAGGAGTCGGACACGACTGAGCGACTTCCCTTTCACTTTTCACTTTCATGCATTGGAGAAGGAAATGGCAGCCCACTCCAGTGTTCTTGCCTGGAGAATCCCAGGGACGGGGAGCCTGGTGGGCTGCCGTCTATGGGGTCGCACAGAGTCAGACACGACTGAAGCGACTTAGCAGCAGTAGCAGCATCTCTCTTTATGGTCCAACTCTAACATCCATGCATCACTACTGGAAAAACCATAGCTTTGACAGACCTTTGTCGGCAGAGTAATGTCTCTGCTTTTTACTATGCTATCTAGGTTTGTCACAGCTTTTCTTCCAAGGACCAAGTGTATTTTAATTTCCTGGCTGCAGTCACCATCTGCAGTGATTTTGGAGTCTAGGAAAATAAAGTCTGTCACTGTTTCCATTGTATCCCTATCTATTTGCATGAAGTGATGGGACCAGAGGCCATGATCTTAGTTTCTTGAATATTGATTTTTAAGCCAACATTTTCCATCTCCTCTTTCACTTTCCTTAAGAAACTCTTGTAAAGTAATCAGCCTCCAATTAAAATAAATAAATTTATTTTAAAATTATACACACACACACACACACACACACACATACACATACACACATATAAAAGAAACTCTTTAGTTCTTCTTTGCTTTCTGCCATGAGGGTGGTGTCATCTGCATATCTGAGGTTATTGATTCTTCTCCCGGCAATCTTGACTCCAGCTTGTGCTTCATCCAGCCTGGCATTTCACATGAGGTACTCTGTATGTAAGTTAAATAAGCAGAGTGACAATAGACAGCCTTGACGTACTTCTTTCCCTATTTGGAACCAGTTTGTTTTTCCATGTACAGTTCTAACTGTTGCTTCTTGACCTGCATACAGATTTCTCAAGAGGCATGTAAGGTGGTCTGGTAACCCCATCTCTTTAAGAATTTTCCACAGTTTACTGTGATCCACACAGTCAAAGGCTTTGGTGTAGTCAACAAAGTAGATGTTTTTCTGGAACTCTCTCGCTTTTTCGATGATCCAACGAATGTTAACAATTTGATCTCTGGTTCTGCTGCCTTTTCTAAATCCAGGTTGTACATCTGGAAATTCTTGGTTCACGTGCTGTTGAAACCTTACTTGAAGAATTTTGATCAGTACTTTGCTAGCATGGGAGATGAGTGCAATTGTATGGTAGTTTGAACATTCTTTGGCATTGCCTTTCTTTGGGATTGGAATGAATACTGACCTTTTCCAGTCCTGGCCACTGCTGAGTTTTCCAGATTTGCTGGCATACTGAGTACAGCACTTTCACAGCATCATCTTTTAGGATTTGAAATAGCTCAACTGGAATTCTATCACCTCTACTAGCTTTGTTTGTACTGAGGCTTCCTAAGGCCCACTTGACTTTGCATTCCAGGATGTCTGGTTCTAGGTGAGTGACCACACCATTGTGGATAGCTGGGTCATTAAGATCTTTTTTTAAAATAATTCTTCTGTGTATTCTTGCCAAGTCTTCTTAATACTTTCTGCTTCTGATAGTTCCATACCATTTCTGTCCTTTATTAGCCCATCTTTGCATGAATGTTCCCTTGGTATATCTAATTTTCTTGAAGAGATATCTAGTCTTTCCCCTTCTATTATTTTCGTCTATTTCTTTGCATTGATCACTGAGGAAGACTTTCTTATCTCTCCTTGCTATTGTTTGGAACTCTGCATTTAGATGGGTATATTTTTCCTTTTCTCCTTTGCCTTTTGGTACTCTTCTTTTCTCAGCTATTTGTAAGGCCTCCTCAGAAAACCATTTTGCCTCTTTGCATTTCTTTTTATTGGGGATGGTCTTTATCACTGCCTCCTGTGCAATGTCACTAACCTCTGTCCATAGTTCTTCAGGTATTCTATCAGATCTAATCTCTTGATTCTATTAGTCACTTCCACTGTATAATCATAAAGGATTTGATTTAGGTCATACCTGAATTGTCTAGTCAGTTTTCTCACTTCCTTCAATTTAAGTCTGATTTTGCCAATAAGGAGTTCATGATCTGAGCCACAGTCAGCTCCTGGTCATATGTTTGCTGACTGTACAGAGCTTCTCCATCTTTGGCTGCAAAGAATATAATCAATCTAATTTCGGTATTGACCATCTGGTGATGTCCATGTGTAGAGTCTTCTCTTGTGTTGTTGGAAGAGGGTGTTTGCTATGACCAGTGTGTTCTCTTGGCAAAACTGTTAGCCTTTGCCCTGCTTCATTTTGTTTTCCAAGGCCAAACTTGCAAACTTGTTACTCTGGGTATCTCTTGACTTCCTGCTTTTGCATTCCAGTCTCCTATGATGAAAAGGACATCTTTTTTTGGTGTTAGTTTTAGAAGGTCTTGTAGGTCTTCATAGAACTATTCAACTTCAGCTTCTTCAGCATTAGTGGTTGTGGCACAGACTTGGATTACTGTGATATTGAAAGAGTTGCCTTGAAAATGAACAGAGATCATTCTGTCATCTTTTGAGGTTGCACCCAAGTACTGCATTTTGGACTCTTTTTTTGACTATGAGGACTACTCCATTTCTTCTAAGGGTTTCTTGCCCACAGTAGTAGATATAATGGTCATCTGAATTAAATTCACTCATTCCATTCCATTTTAGTTCACTGATTCCTAAAATGACAATGTTCACTCTTGCCATCTCCTGTTTGACCACTTCCAGTTTACCTTGATTCATGGACCTAAAATTCCAGGTTCCTATGCAATATTGTTCTTTACAGCATCAGACTTTACTTCCATCACCAGTCACATCCATAACTGGGCATTGTTTTTGCTTTGGCTCTGTTTCTTCATTCTTTTGGAGCTATTTCTCCACTCTTCTCCAGTAGCATATTGGGCACTTACCAACCTGGGAAGTTCATCTTTCAGTTTCATATCTTTTTGCCTTTTCATACTGTTCATGGGGTTCTCAAGGCAAGAATGCTGAAGTGGTTTGCCATTCCCCTTTCCAGTGAACCACATTTTGTTAGAACTCACCACTATGACCTATCGATCTTGGGTGGCCCTATTTAGTATGGCTCATAATTTCATTGAGTTAGACAAGGCTGTGGTCCATGTGATGAGTTCGGTTCATTTTCTCTGTTGTTTTCATTCTGTCTGCCCTCTGATGGATAAGCATAAGAGGCTTATGAATCGTACTGATGGGAGCTTAGTATTTAATACAAACAGTATATACTTGGTCTTTTTTTTCTCAAACATGTGAAAGTGAATATGTTACTCACTCAGTTATGTTTGACTCTTGGCCACCCCATGGAGTGTAGCCCACTAGGCTCTTCTGTCCATGGGATTCTCCAGTGAAGAATACTGGAGTGGGTAGCCATTCCTTTCTCCAGGAGATTTTCCCAATCCAGGGATCTAACCCAGGTCTCCTGTATTGCAGGCAGATTCTTTACCATCTGAGCCACCAGGGAAGCCTGTGTATACTTAAATATGTTTATATAAAATACAACTATTGTTTTATACACTTTTTATACACATTGTTTTATACACTGATTTAAACTATTTAACCATTAAGCTATTTAAACTATTATAAACTATTTTTATATACATTGTTTTATACACTGATTTTTTTCAACTAACAGTATCAAAGATGTTTTTCTAGATGATTAAAAGTTTTTTCAATGGAACAAATTTTATTAGCTTTATTCATTGTTTTTTGCCTCCTCCAGATCAATCATATTAATTAAACATTTGAGCTACTGCACTTCAAAGGTGTGTTGGTATGTGTCCATCCATTGTTTGACCTTATGCCTTTTCAGAGTTTTAGATATTTCCTTACTGTATTTCTTTCTTATAATTCCCATCTGGAAAAGTTGACTGACTGGCTTTAGTAGAAGAGAGGCTTCTACTGTCATCATATCTTTTCAAAACCATAATATAGACCAACTGAAAATTAATGTCTTATCTTTAAATTCAGCTCTAGCATGCTTTTCATTTTCCACACTAATAAGAATGGAGACACAGAGTATCAGTGCTAGAGTGATATATATTTTACAATACAACTCAGAAAAGTTTATATGTCTGAATTTGATTGCAAATCAATCAAGGCTCCATAAAGTATACTATCTTTCCCAAAATCACATAACTTGTTAGGATAAGACCTGAGACTTGAATTCAGTATTTCTAACTCCATAAAATATAATGCTCTTTCAACATATTCCATATGATATATTGTAACCATCGGCTCTGGGTCTTAGCTTTTTTTTTTTTTTTTTTCTAAAGGAACATTAAACTGTTTTTAGACTGGTCTAACCTATGAGGATGCAGAACCAAAAACGTGTGCCCTTATAACAGTCTGGCACTGTGTACATTAAAATAGATTTGTGACATGACAACATATTGCAGAAACAAAAAGTTTCATACTAGACTATGATGAACAAGTATACACCAACAAATTTGACAACCTAGAAGAAATGGATGAATTCTTAGAAACATACAACCTAGCAAGACTAAATCTTGAAGAAACAGAAAATCTGAATAGGCCAATTACTAGTAAGGAGACTGAATCAGGAATATAATAAAACCTTCCCAACAAAGAAAAGTTCAGGAACAGATGGCTTTAACAGTAAATTCTATCAAACATATAATGAAGGATTGATGCTAATTCTTCCCAAACTCTTCCAAAAAATATAAGAGGAAGTAGTACTTCTGAATTCATTTTATGAGGGAGGTCAAAATTACCCTGATACCAAAACCATTCAAGGGTACCACAATGAAAGAAAATGACAGGTCAGTATCCCTGATGATCATAGATGCAAGCATCCTCTATAAAATATGAGCAAAACTAATGCAACAACATTAAAAGGATTATAAAACATGATCAAGTGGGATTTATTTGAGGGATGCAAGAATGATTCAACATCTGCCAATCAATCAATGTGATACTCCACATTAATCAAATGAAATATAAAAATAATATAGCCATCTTTATAGTTGTAATTAAAGACGCTTACTCCTTGGAAGGAAAGTTATGACCAACCTAGATAGCATATTCAAAAGCAGAGACATTACTTTGCCAACAAAGGTCCGTCTAGTCAAGGCTATGGTTTTTCCAGTGGTCATGTATGGATGTGAGAGTTGGACTGTGAAGAAAGCTGAGCATCAAAGAATTGATGCTTTTGAACTGTGGTGTTGGAGAAGACTCTTGAGAGTCCCTTGGACTGCAAGGAGATCCAACCAGTCCATTCTGAAGGAGATCAGCCCTGGGATTTCTTTGGAAGGCATGATGCTAAAGCTGAAACTCCAGTACTTTGGCCACCTGATGTGAAGAGTTGACTCATTGGAAAAGACTCTGATGCTGGGAGGGATTGGGGGCAGGAGAAGAAGGGGAGGACAGAGGATGAGATGACTGGATGGCATCACTGACTCGGTGGACGTGAGTCTGAGTGAACTCCGGGAGTTGGTGATGGATAGGGAGGCCTGGTGTGCTGCGATTCATGGGATCGCAAAGAGTCGGACACGACTGAGTGACTGAACTGAACTGAAATGATAGATGCATTAAAAGCATTATTTAAGCATTGAAGCTTGAGCACAATCATACTTTTCACCAAACTGTAGAACTTGTTGTTTGAAACACACACACCTACTTGTGGCAAATTTGATGGAATTCTGAAAGAATGTGCAACTTGAGTCATTTCATTAACATTTTACTCTATCCCATGGGGATGAGCATTTAATTTGTCATTTTGGAAAAAAGTTGTGCTTACCCATAATATTCCCTGAATTATGAGGAGAAAAAAAATAGTCTTCTAAGTATCAAGAATAAATCTTAAAATAGCTACTCAAATCTCATCATACTTTCCCCTTCTCTACTGCATGACAAACTGTGGCTAGGCATCACCAAAGACTCTTATCTACCTTCTTCCAAAAAAAATTCCCTAATATTATTTTTAAAACCATATCCTTAAACAAAACAAAAATAAGTGTGAATCAGAAGTAAGGACATATATTCTCACCTCTAACAATATTTTAACAGATTTTATTATTTGTGTTTTTAAAAAAGGCAGCAACATTTTCAAGATCATTTGTCCTCTGATGTTTGGTGCCAAGCTTGAGCCTAATAGAATGTGGAACAGTTGAACTGGTAAAGAGAGGGTAAATAGTGTTGATGGAAACAATGCAGACTCTTTACCCTCACCTCATAGATCAGTTGGTAAAGAATCTGCCTGCAATGCAGGAGACCCTGGTTTGATTCCTGGGTTGGGAAGATCATGCTGGAGAAGGGATAGGCTACCCATTCCAGTATTCTTAGGCTTCCCTTTTGGCTCAGTTAGGAAAGAATCTGCCTGCAATGTGGGAGACCTGGGCTCGATCCCTGGATTGGGAAGATCTCCTAGAGAAGGGAAAGGCTACCCACTCCAGTATTCTGGCCTGGAGAATTCCATGAACTGTATCTTCCATGGGATCACAAAGAATCGGACACGACCAAGTGCCTTTCACTTTACCCTCACACTGTCAAATCTACTGAGCTCTAGGAGTCTAAAAACAGCAGGTGGTATATCAGTAGGTGTTATAGTAAGGGCTAAGGCAGAAATTCTAAGTCTGCCTCTATTTGAGGGATGGGGAGCTGTGCACAGTGTTTCAAATGCATTAATCCTGTGAGCCAATGTTTTTGAAAAGAGAATGCAGCTGGGAAACATTTTTTCAACTGTTACAAAAAGTGTGGGCACCACACACCACCATTTTCTATCTTCCTTCTATCTAATCCTAAATTCCTAACCATCTCTTCTCCCCTCCCTACTCCTCGCCTCCTGTAACCCCATGAGAGAAACCAGAAAGTCAGGAATCTAATATATTTTTATTTTTAAAACTTTTTTAATTTTATATTGGAGAATAGTTGATTAACAATGCTGTGTTTCAGGTGTACAGCAAAGTGATTCAATTACACATATAACTGTATCTATTCTTTTTTTCAAATTCTTTTCCTATATAGATCATTACAGAATATTGAGCAGGGTTCCTAAGGGAACAATGACAAGTATGATTAAGTCCCTTGGTTTTACCTTCTTCTTTCCTGCTTCTTCATTTTATATAGTCTCCCTAGTAATGATTAGATCATTTGAGAATTGAACTGTCCAATTCCTACTCAAGGTCTTTTCTCATAGCAAGTCTCCAAAAGAAAAGAAAGGTTTTTCTCTTCCATGTGATTTTTGAATAATACCTGATTAGTCAGCCTTGACAGGTGTTAGAAAATCTTGGTATAGCCTGAACATTGCTATTGATTAGCTGATATATGGCCCAAGAGTTGGCTGGGCTGACTGCTTTATTACTAAAGCATTCAAGAAGTTCAGATTAGTTAGGCATCATTGTAAATTCCCACTAATCCAGAACTCAAACCTCAAGAAAGTTCAGAGAATTAGAATGATTTGCAGGTGTCGTCCTAAAGAAGTAACAGCAAGGGAAGAGTCAGAAGTGCGTTCTGGATCACCTATACCTCACTCTGTTTCTTCTTCCTCCTTTTCCTATGTGCATGTGAGCTAAGTCATGGTCAACTCTTTGCAAGCCTAAGGACTATAGCCTGCCAAACTCCTCTGCCCATGGGATTCTCCAGGTAAGAATATTAGAGTGGGGGGGGGGGCGGTCCTAAGATGGCAGATGAATAGGATGGGGAGACCACTTTCTGCCTAACAAATTCTTTGATAGATCATTTCAATGCTGAGCAAATTCCACAAAACAACTTCTGAATGCTGGAAGAGGACACCAGGCACCCAGAAAGGCAGCCCATTGTCTTTGAAAGGAGGTAGCACAAAATATAAAAGATAAAAAGAGAGACAAAGAGTTAGGGATGGAGACCCATCCTGGGGAAGAAACCCTCTCACCAGCGGGTCTGTGCAGAGTTTTGGAATCTCAGAGGGCAACATAACCAGGAGAAAAAAAAAAACCCACAGATTACTTGCCTAACTGCAACTACCAGCGGAGAAGTCGCCCAGATGCTCAAGTCTGCCAGCAGTGAGCCTGCCAGCAGCGAGTGGGGGCTGAACAGGGAGGCACAGGCTGCATTGCTTAGGGTAAGGACCCAGCCTGAATGCCCTGAGGACAATCTGAGAAAGCTAACATGAGATAGAAACCCAAACTGTGGGATAGCCAGAGAGAGAGAGGGGAAAAAAAGAGAGAGAGAGAGAGAGAACTTTCCCGTAAAAAGTTCTAACCGAAGGTACTGCCAGGCCTGCTCACAGAACAAAGGACTGAGCGAATACCAGAGGAGAGCTAGCCGGCTGTGGACTGGCCCATCCCCCGCTAGCAGCAGAGAGGCAGGCAGGCGACAGCTAGAGCCAGAAGGTGAGGTGCAATCTCAGCCCCAGAGATGGAATCCTCTACCAAACTACAAGCAGGCTCCCAGTTGCTAACCAAGTCTTCCTGGGATCCTGGACAGTTGTCATTCACCAGGAGGGCCACAGCCAGAGATCAGCTCCTCAGAGGAGACACACAGCACATCTGAGACAGTGCTCCCACTGTGCACCCAGGAAACCGAGCGGCTAGGACCAGGGAGGTGATAAGACGTACCGCCCACCTGGGGAGAGTGTGCTTACCAAGCACCTGGTCGCCTGAGATGTTCAGACCTGGGAAGGGCACAAACTCAGGCCCAACTGAGTCTTTGCCTTTGGGGAGTACCTGAGAACCTGAATGGCTCAGACCTGGGAAATTAACACAACACAGGGACCACTTTAGGCAGTTCCCTTGCAGAGTAACCTGGAGTCTGAGCAGTGTAGACCAGGAAAGCACACACACCATGAGCAGGGGCAAACATAGTGTGGCCCAGACACCGCAAGCACTCTCCACACAGGCCAGTGATATTTGTTTGCAGTGTTCCTCCCTCCCCACAGCACGACTGAACAAGTGAGCTGAAAAAAGTGACCACTTTTGTCCCCTTGTGTCAGGGCAGAAATTAGACACTAAAGAGAATTGCAAACAGAAGGAAGCCAAAATAAACAGAGGGAACTGCTTTGGAAGTGAGAGATGCAACAGATTAAAACCCTGTAGGTAGCACTGACTACACTGGAAGGGGCCTATAGAACTTGAGAAGAAGTATAAGCTGGAATAAGGAACTAACTGAAACTGGACTGACCCCACACTGCCCTCAACAGCTCCAGAGAAATTCCTAGATATATTTTACTATTACCATTTTTTTTTAATTTTTAATCTTTTTTTTAATTTTTAAGTTATTTATTACTCCTTTAATGTTCATTTTTATAAACTATTACCTTGCAAAAAAAGACCCTATTTTTAAAGCAAATTATATATATATATATATATATATATACACATATACATATAAAATAATTTTTGTGATTTTTTTTTGTTTCCTTAATATTGCATTTTTGAGAATCTAAACTGTACTCTAGATTTTTAATGTTTGCTTTTTGGTATTTGTTATCAATTTTGTACCTTTGAGAATCCAATCTTCAGTACCCATTTTTATTTAGGAGTGTGATTACTGGCTTGATTGCCCTCTCCCCTTTTGACTCTCCTTTTTCTTCCCCAGGTCACCTCTGTATCCTCCCTCCCCCCTTCTCTTCTCTACCCAACTCTGTGAATATCTTTGGGTATTCCGGGCTGTGGAGAACACTTAGGGAACTGATTACTGGCTAGATCTGTCTCTCTCCTTTTGATTCCCCCTCTTCTCCTCCTGGTCACGTCTATCTCCTTCCTCCCTCTTCTCTTCTCTGTGTAAATCTGTGAACCTCTCTGGGTGTTCCAGACTGTGGAGAGCACACAGGTAATTGATTACTGGCTAGATTGCTCTCTCCCCTTTTGATTGCCCCTCTTCTCCTGGTCACTTCTATCTCCCTCCTCCTGCTTCTCTTCTCCATGTAACTCTGAACCTCTCTGGGTGTCCCTCACTGTGGAGAGGCTTTTCTTTATTAACCTAGATGTTTTATCATTGGTGCGGTATGGATGGAGAAGTCTTCAGGCTACTGCAAGAATAAGACTGAAAACCAGAGTCAGGAGGCTTAAATACAAAACTAGAGAACTTCATAAAACTCCTGACTCCAGGGAACATTAATCAACAACAGCTCATCCAAAAGGCTCCATACCTACACTGAAACCAAGCTCTACCCAAGAGCCAAGAACTTCCAGAGCAAGACATACTAAGTTAATTCTCCAACAATGTAGGAACATAAGCCTAAACATTAAAATACAGGTGGCCAAAAGTCACATCAAACCCACACGTACCTCAAAACTCAATACTGGGTACTTCATTGCACTCCAGAGAGAAAAGATCCAGCTCCACCCACCAGAACACCGACACAAGCTTCCCTAACTATGAAACCTTGACAAGTCACTCATCCAACACCACATACACCGAGAAACCTCCACAATAAACAGGAACCACAAACTGCCAGAATACAGAAAGGCCACCCCAAACACAGCAATCTAAGTGAGATGAAAAGTCAGAGAAATATTCAGCAGGTAAAGGAACATGATAAATGCCCACCAAATCAAACAAAAGAGGAGATAGGGAGTCTACCTGAAAAAGAATTCAGAATAATGATAGTAAAAATGATCCAAAATCTTGAAAACAAAATGAAGTTACAGATAAATAGTCTGGAGACAAGGATTGAGAAGATATACGAAATGTTTAACAAGGACCTAGAAGAAATAAAAAAGAGTCAATCAATAATTAATAATGCAACAAATGAGATAAAAAACACTCTGGAGGGAACCAACAGTAGAATAACTGAGGCAGAAGGTAGGATAAGTGAGGAGGAAGATAGAATATTGGAAATAAATGAAGCAGAGAGGAAAAAAGAAAAAAGACTTAAAAGAGATGAAGACAACCTCAGAGATCTCTGGGACAATGTCAAGCACCCCAAAATTCAAATCATAGGAGGCCAAGAAGAAGAAGAAAAAAGAAAGGCCATGAGAAAATACTTGAGGAGATAATGGTTGAAAACTTACCTAAAATGGGGAAAGAAATAGCCACCCAAGTCCAAGAAACCCAGAGAATCCCAAACAGGAAAAATGCAAGGCAAAACACCCTAAGACACATATTAATCAAATTAATGAAGATCAAACACAAAGAACAAATATTAAAAGCAGCAAGGGAAAAACAACAAATAATGTACAAGGAGATTCTCAAAAGGATAACAGCTGATCTTTCAATAGAAACTCTTCAGGCCAGAAGGTGATGGCAGGACAAACTTCAAGTGATAAAAGAGAAAAACTTACAACCCAGATTACTGTACCCACCAAGGATCTCATTCAAATATGAAGGAGAAACCAAAAGCTTTACAGCCAAGCAAAAGCTGAGAGAATTCAACACCATCAAACCAGTATGAGTATACTACACAGAGCAATCTATAGATTCCATGTAATCCCTGTCAAGCTACCAGTGGTATTTTTCAGAGAAGTAGAACAAATAATTTCACAATTTGTATGGAATTACAAGAAACCTCAAATAGTCAATGCAATCTTGAGAAAGAAGAATGGAACTAGAGGACTCAACCTGCCGGACTTAAGGCTATACTACAAAGATACAGTCATCAGGACAGTATGGTACTGGCACAAGGACAGAAATTTAGATCAATGGAACAAAATAGAAAGCCCAGAGTAAAACCATGCACCTATGGACACCTTATTTTTGACAAAGAGGGAAAGAATATACAATGGAGAATAGACAATCTCTTTAACAAGTGGTGATGGGAAAACTGGTCAACCATTTGTAAAAGAATGAAACTAGAACACTTTCTAACACGATAACAAACATAAACTCAAAATGGATTAAAGATCTAAACGTAAGACCAGAAACTGTAAAACTCCTAGAGGAAAACACAGGCAAAACACTCTCTGACATAAATCACAGCAGGATACTTTATGACCCACCTCTCAAAGTAATGGAAATGAAAGGAAAAATAAACAAATAAGACCTAATTAAACTTAAAAGCTTTTGCACAATGAAGCAAACTATAAGCAAGGTGAAAAGACAGCCTTCAGAATGGGAGAAAATGATAGCAAATGAAGCAACTGACAAAGAATTCATCTCAAAAATATACAAGCAGCTCCTGCAGCTCAATTCCAGAAAAATAAACGACCCAATCAAAAAATGGACCAAAGAACTAAACAGACATTTCTCCAAAGAAGACATACACATGGCTAACAAGCACATGAAAAATGCTCAACATCACTCATTGTCAGAGAAATGCAAAAACCACAATGAGGTACCATCTCATGCCAGTCAGAATGGCTGCTATCCAAAAGTCTACAAACAATAAATGATGGAGAGGGTGTGGAGAAAAGGGAACCCTCTTACACTGTTGGTGGGAATGCAAACTAGTACAGCCACTCTGGAGAAAAGTGTGGAGATTCCTTAAAAAACTGGAATTAGAACTGCCATAGGACCCAGCAATCCCACTGCTGGGCATACACACTGAGGAAACCAGAATTGAAAGAGACACGTGTACCCCAATGTTCATTGCAGCACTGTTTACAATAGCCAGGACATGGAAGCAACCTTGATGTCCACTGGTAGATGAATGGATAAGAAAAATATGGTACATATACAATGGAATATTACTCAGCCATTAAAAAGAATACATTTGAATCCATTCTAATGAGGTGGATGAAACTGGAGCCTATTATACAGAGTGAAGTAAGCCAGAATGAAAAACACCAATACAGTATACTAACGCATATATATGGAATTTAGAAAAATGGTAATGATAATCCTATATGCGAGATAGCAAAAGAGACACAGATGTATAGAACAGTCTTTTGGACTCTGTGGGAGAGGCGAAAGTGGGAAGATTTGGGAGAATGGCATTGAAACATGTCTATTATATGTGAAATGAATCGCCAGTCCAGGTTTGATGCATGAGACAGGGTGCTCTGGGCTGATGCACTGAGATGACCCAGAGGGATGGGATGGAGAGAAAGGTGGGAGGGGGGTTCAGGATGGGGAACACATACCCCCGTGGCTGATTCATGTCAATGTATGGAAAAACCACTACAATATTGTAAAGTAATTAGCCTCCAATTAAAATAAATAAATTAATTAAAAAAAAAAAGAATATCAGAGTGGGTTGCCATGCCCTCTTTCACCTCTGAATCTTCTTCTCTGAATCACCTCTGGATCTTCGCAACCCAGGGATTGAAACTGCATTTCTTATGTCTCATGCACTGGCAGGTGGATTCTTTACCACTGAGCCACTTGTGAAGCCCTCCTTTTCCTACAACAGGCATTAACTGAATGCTGACTGTGTCTCTGAACACTGGACAATGTTCTGGGGATAGAAATATCAAGACATGGTCCCTATCTTTGAGGAACCCATAGTCTAATGAGACAGACATGCCAAAAGGCAACTACAATACAATGAATTAAGTGATGTGATAAAAAGGTGGCATTACAAAGGACATGGCATCCTTTTGCCCACTTGAACTATTAAAGCTGTTTGGATTCCAATGCTTGGCAAATAGGTGTTCAGTGCATCATAGGAGAATGAACGTTGGTGTGGGAGCTGACAGTGTCTCAATTCACAGCCTCACTTTAATATGGATGAGCTGTGTAAACCTGGCTGTCACTCACCATTTCTGAATGTCACTCACTGGTTCTGAGCTTTGCTTTCTCTTTCATATGAAACTTACATTACTTACCACATATCAATTGTCTTTCTTGGTTTTTCATAAAGGCAATAGTATTTATGCCTATTTTACAAAAGAAGAAATCACAGTCCAGAAAAATTGAGCCACTAGCCTAAGGACACCAAGTTTGTTCATGGTAGGCTGGTGGATGCCAACTCCACTGTTCTTTCCCTGAGTTGTTTCATCTAATACACAAAGGTCACTTATCTACACTTATGAAGGAAACGGACATCATTTTAGTAAGATTTTCAATCCTGAGAGGTGAATCAAATAGGATTTGTCAATTTTTGAGGGGATCTCATTAAATAGAATCCCTTTATCAATCAAACCCTCTCCCACCACACACATAATCCCAGATTCTTTCCACTAATTGAAGAGGTGATATATTTAGTATGATCATTATGATTTTTGAAGCAGAACTTTCAGTTCTATCTTGAGTCTATAAGTCCAGAAAGTGCACAAAACCTGTTAGCCCACTGGTTTTGGCAGGCAATTGCTCTAGCCAGACATTGTTCTCTTTCTTTATGCTGGCAGGAAGTAGAAAGGGAGATAGTCAGGGTTTCTTTGATCTCCTTGTCTGCTAATGTCTACTTCACACATATATATGCCCTGGCTAAAGCTAGCAGCTGAGTGCCCACTTGTAAAGTCAAAAGTCAAGAGGGAGAATACTACCTTGAATAATTTTTATGAACTATACTTCCTAAACTTTAAAAAAAAAAAAAGGGAAAAAAAAAAAAAACCCTCTGTTGAAAATGTGCTTCTATCAGAAGCTAGGCAGTATCTTCATACTGATAAAACAATGATAATAATTTTAGGTCAGTGAACTGGAATGAGGAACACCTGCCCTGCCTCTGATGTTCCTGGCATTTGGGAATAGTGATAAATGACTGGAGGCTATTAGATGTGTCCTGCAAAATGGTGCTGGTGAATTGGAACTTGAAGTTTGTCATTTGCGAAAGAGAACTGACTTCCCCAATTGAACCTAATTATGACAGCCATGATAAATAGCCTTTCCATGTTGACATGTTTATTTCTCAGGAACCTGAACAGGGAAATTGGTTTTACGTATTTATGTGGGTGGGAAGAATTAAAGTTTTTATCATTCCTTATAACAAATTTATCACCTGATAATCTGGAGGCATGATCAAATTGCAAAAGCAGATGATTTCCACAGTCTCCTAAGCATTTGGTGTCTATTCAGCAAGAAGAATATTAATCACAAAGTGAAAGGGAAGTTTCTCTTACTTTATATTCAGAATGATCCTTTGCTAGGTAAACTCTCCAGCAGTCAAATCTTTGCCTTATACTTGACAAATTTATATTTGCCCATAGGGTTCTTCAAGACACATAGGAAAAGATGAGCAAGTGGAAAAGCTTTGTTTAATCAATTTTTTTCTCCACTTGGTTAAAGAAATAATGCTAGTTGATTTCTCAGTGCTTTAAGGTTTATAATTCCTATTTATTGACTGGGAAAAATGAAATTCTTACAGATCTCAGCTAAACATGTCAACAAATTGTTTTATACTCCAGTCTTTGCTAGGGTGCATAGCTTAATATTTATGATGATAGATAGATAAATGCCTGTTAATAGTTATTAAATTGACCAAATACTATGCTAAAACCTTGATTAAGCAGCCCTGTGCAATACGTCTAATCCCCATTTGAAAGAGTGAAAAAGAGAAAGTAGGAAGGGTTACTATTTTGGCAACACATATTTTAATTTCAACAGACTTTTCAACATCATGTAAATGTATTATTTTGATTTTTTTAAATTATTTTGTTTAAATACCCAGGATCAGGTCTGGAACCTGATTTTAGCATGCCCTCACTGACATAAGGGCTTCCCTGATAGCTCAGTTGGTAAACAACCTTCCTGCAATGCAGGAGACCCCAGTTCAATTTCTGGGTCAGGAAGATCTGCTGGAGAAGGGATAGGCTACCCATTCCAGTATTCTTGGGCTTCCCTTGTGGCTCAGCTCATAAAGAATTGGCCTGCAATGTGGGAGACCTGGGTTCGATCCCATGATTGGGAAGATGCCCTGGAGAAGGGAAAGGCTACCCATTCCAGTATTCTGGCTTGGAAAATTCCATGGAGTCCATGGGGTCACAAAGAGTCAGACACTACTGAGTGACTTTCACTTCATTCACTGATATTAGGATATTAGAGGTTGAGCCCAATTTTATGCCAATGCTATACAGACCAAGAGAAACATGGCTAGTGAATCTTAGTTATTTAAACAGTATATTCTGACATACCAGGGATTGAAATCCCTGTGTTGCAGAAATGTTCACAAATCAAAATCCAGCAGGAATTGGATCCTCAAAGGATAGGATCTGGCACTGTACCTGGCCATTAGGATAAGACAGGGATGTGAAGGAGGCCAGGATGACAGTGGAAGTTTAGACTGTGGATCAAGGCTTGTTACTTTACATGTAAGGGATTTATAATTATGAAACAGAAGGAGAGAACTGTTAGCATGTGGTATACAAAAAAGAGCAAAATTTCCAGGAGGTGGTCTTTTCTCTTGATGGTGAGCAAACAGGTATAGGTTAGAGTTGCAGCTTCTATATGGGCAGTTTTCATGTTCAAAGTTTTAATCAAATCACATTAGGGTAAAGGAACAAGAAGCCATGAAAACTAACTCAAGGATAAACCAGTCTTTGGAAACTGAATAAAGAAATTGCCATATTAGAAGAGGGGTGTGTAGTAAGGATAAATGATGAGAGAAGCAGGGTAATAAACTCAGGGAACTACAATGCAAGAATACACAGAAGAAATACATAAGAAAGGTCATAATGACCCAGATAACTCTGACAGTGTGGTCAAGCCAGACATCTTAGAATGTGAAGTCAAATGGGCCTTGGGAAGTGTTACTACAAACAAAGCTAGTGGAGCTGATGGAATTCCAGCTCAACCATTTAAAATCTTAAAAATGATGTTTTGAAAGTGCTGCACTCAATATGCCAATACATTTGGAAAACTAAGCAATGGCCACAGGACTGGAAAAGGTCAGTTTTCATTTCAATCACAAAGAAAGGCAATGCCAAAAAATGTTCAAAGTACTTCACAATTCCACTCATTTCACATTCTAGCAAGGTAATGCTCAAAATCCTTCAAGCTAGGCTTCAACATTATGTGAACTGAGAAATTCCAGAAGTGCAAGCTGGATTTAGAAAAGGCAGGGGAACCAAAGAGTAAATTATCAACATATGTTGGAGCAGAGAAAAATTAAGGAAGTTCCAGAAAAATATCTGCTTCATTGACTATGCTAAAGCCTTTGTCTGTGCGGATCACAACAAACTGTGGAAAATTCGTAAAGAGATGGGAATACCAGACCACCTTATCTGCCTCCTGACAAACCTGTATGCAGGTTAAGAACCAATACAATATTGTAAAGTTTAAAAATAAAATAAAATTAAATTTCACATAGTTTAAAAAAAAAAAAAGAAGCAAAAGTTAGAACTGAACATGGAACAATGAACTGATTCCACGTTGGGAAAGGAATTTGCTGTAAACTGTCACCCTGTTTAACTTTTAGGCAGACTATCAAGAACCTCTGGATGAGGGTCAAAGAGGAGAATGAAAAGTTGGTTTAAAACTCAACATTCAAAAAACCAAGATAATGGCATCCGGTCCCATTATTTCATGGCAAATAGAAGAGGAAAAAGTGAAAACAGTGCCAGATTTTATTTTCTTGGGTTCCAAAATCACGGTGGATGATGATTGCAACTACAAAATTATAAGATGATTGCTCCTTGGAAGAAAAGCTATGACAAACCTAGACGGCATACTAAAAAGAAGAGACATCACTTTGCCAACAAAGATTTGCATAGTCAAAGCTACGTTTTTTCCAGTAATGTACGAATGTGAGAGTTGGACATAAAGAATAATGAGTGCCAAAGAATTAACGTTTTCGAACTGTGGGGCTGGAGAAGACTCTTGAGAATCCCTTGAACAGCAAGGAGACAAAACCAGTCAATCCTAAAGGAAATCAACCTTAAACATTCATTAGAAGGACTGATGCTGAAGATGAAGTTCCAATATTTTTGCTAGCTGATGTGAACAGCTGACTTATTGGGAAAGACCTGGATGCTGGGAAAGATTGAAGGCAAAGGGAGAAAGAGGGGGCAGAGGATGAGATGGTTGGATGGTATCACTGACTCAATGGACATGAGTTTGAGCAAACTCTGGGAGACAGTGAAGGACAGGGAAGACTGGAGTGCTGCAGTCCATGGGATTGCAAAGAGTAGGACATGACTGGGTGACTGAACAACAACAAAAAACAGCTGCCTGAGGACCCACTTGTCAAAACTAGGAGGAAGCCTGTGAAAGGGTATAAGTACATATTACTGACATAGATATACACTTTCTCCTCTTACCAGGAATGGAGTTTGGGATTGCTGAAGAGAGGGGTAGCAAATATATAGCAGATGAGTTCTGTCCTCCCATGGCAATTATAGCCTTCAGTAACTGATCACAGCATCCATTTCATAAATCTTCTCGAAAGTGTTCTAAGAAGTTACTGCCAATATGTCAGTGCTGGAATGGGATGAAAATCTTTCATCCATGCTCTCACATTTCCGATTACTGGCTTAAGGACTTCCTATATCACATCTGAGAAATGGGTCAGGGACAATAACACTGGTGGAGAGATTAGTGAACCTAGCTCTTGACAAGCTGATGCATGAAAAGGGCAGGGCAAAGGAGGTGAGCAGGGTAAGACAGAGAAAAGAAACATCATATATATGTTAGGTTATGTCTCTCTGTGCTCTTTTGACTCATGTCTGCTACAGAATTCAGCAAGGCATGTGATGGAACTGGCACTGATTTTAGAATCAAGCAGGTGTAGATATAAATCCAGATTCCATAATTTACAAGCTTTAGGCAAGTTATTCAGATGTTCAAGTGTCAGAAATTCATCTGTAAGATGAGGTTATTCAGATCCACAGTACAAAATTGACATGATGATTAAATCCGGCAATATAGGTGAAAGCATGATACCTTGCACATGGTAGGTTCTTGACAAATGTGAAATAAGAAAGAAGTACAGAGTGAAATGAGTTGGAAAGTGTTAGGCAAAACCAAAATGTTGATGATCATTGTTCTTTCTCTGAATTCTTGTGAGTACCAAGGAAATGATCTAAAAAAAGGAAGAAACATGAGGCCCCAAAAAGGCATATCACGGGATAATTTGATATTGCCCCCAAGTCCAGTTCTAAATCTGGGCAAAAGCCAGGACGTATGAATCCCACTTCACATTGGCAGGTGGTGCCTGTGATCCCTGGGTTTAACTCTGGCCTGAACTGGAAAGAGACTCTCCGTTTCTTCTGGGATTTCCTGGAAAGAGATGATTTTAGAACATCAGGGTTCTCTAGCTGATCCTGGGGTCATCCTAGGAGCAGGCTTCACTAATGGAGTAGAGAAAGAAACACTGCCGGTCTCCCCCCAGCTTCCAGTGGAAGAAACAAAATTCAGATAAAATTCTGCCCTTTTGCTTCAACTAGGTGGCACCCAGAGGCTCACTGCTGTACAATCACTTTCATAACTTGAATATAATATAAAACTGTGCTTTCCCGAACATGTTTCTCGGATCTCTCACAGGAGCACAAGGTCAAAACTACATTTTTCCCCCTAAAGATACCTAGAAAGTCTTATTTTATTGTTTGTGTCCAAGAGGGAAAATAAAGAGCCTCCTAGCATACAGTTGTAATGATTGGGAATCCTTCAGTGCTCTTCAGGGGTAATCTGACAGCATACCTTGTTTGCATCAAAAAGCATCACATTAGTCAAAGCTTCAGCTATTTGCAATGCAGTACAATACTTTCTTCTTCATCTTAATATGCTCATCTTGCATGCCAAACAACCCTTGATTTTTCATGGTATTGGAGGAGAATCACAAAAATTCTACAAGAGTAAATTATATAAACTCATTCATATCTGGCTTTGGGATGTATGATGCTTGTACAGACATTTGTTTTCTTTGCTGCAGCTTTACCTTCTGGGATTTTGTTTGGATTATTAATAAAATTAGTACATTTGCTAATGAGAATCATGGGGTTATGAGACTCAAAATGCTGGATTTGGGGCATTCTAAATTGGCAGCAGCTAATCCATAAAGTGAACAACACACATGGAAGCAGTTGAGAGGTAACATTATTCACAAGAGAAGGTGTGGAAAATAATAAATAAGACTTCTACCTACTGCAAATAATTTTCTATCCCTCACTTTGGGGTTCTCAAAAAGACTCTTCATTTGGATGCCATTAATTTTTCAGAATGATTTCTGCCCTCTTTCTGGCCTGCACTGTGGGGAACCAGGGAGCATTTGCTAAGGCTCTTTGCTCTTTCTTTTCTTTTGTGAAAGCTTCTGCCTGCCTTACTTTATCCTCTTAACAGCTCAGTTCAACTGGCCCTTCCAAGTGAGACAAATGACCTCAGAAAATGTTCTGTGCTTCGTTGAGAGAGTTGCCGAATAATATAGGACACTGAAGACCTGAAGCCATATGAAGTGAGGACTTAATGGCTAAGTTTCATACAATGGCTGCACTCCAACTGGCCAGAAAAACAGCCTCCTGGTAGAGACTTCTACACAGAACAGGCTTTGATCCCATTCTCATTCTAATCTACTAAGAGAATGCCTTCCAAATCCACTTACCATGTCCCTAAGCACCTCCCTCACAGTACCCAGAGCAAAGACAAAACATTAGATCTTACCTAGGTCATTGCTTTTTCACTAGGAGCTCCTTCAACTAAGTACAATTCAACTTCACTAAATGCTTGCCTGAAAGCATAGTTCAAATCAACCATGCAATTTCCTTCCTTATGTACCACGTCCCAGGCCCCAGCCCCTTTTGCTTCCCAAACCATACAGGCTACTGGGATTCTCTCTCTCAAGAAAAAATGTGAATAGCCTAATAAAAAGTCTATTGTACCAACAAGGAGTTGAGGAGGGTGAGAGAGTGAGTTTATAGTAGTATATGTCATTGGTACTAAGGATGGGTGCTCACTTTGACCAACTGTTTGACAATTCCTCCCCCAACCTCAAAGGACAATGTTAAATTGGAAACAATCAGGCTTTTCTCCTTTATAAACTACTTCCATTTTAGTCCCATAGATACATGAGAAATTATAATTTTTCATATACTATTTGTGTCTAATCACTAGCTAATTAAGAAGATCTGAAAAATTTATTTAGGTTAAAGCAGAAGAAATTGGAGCTTATAGCTTGAAAACACAAGTTAAAGCAGAAGAAATTGGAGCTTATAGCTTGAAAACACAAGTAAAGAAGGAACACACAGAGTCAATCTGGACAGGGATCAGGAGGAAATTGTGCTACATTCCTTTCCACTGTCCCTTTTCTCCTTCTCTTCTGACTTTCCTCATGCTTCTGCCTGCTACTTCTATCTATTTTTCTTAGACAGATGCAGGGTTTCCAGCAGTGCTGCCCTTGTGCCCTTGGTTGAATCTCTTTATTTTTCATGCTTATGCTCAGTGTCCTTTTCCTGTTACTTTCAAATTTAGGGACAGCTTTAATTTCAGACTGGGATTTCCCTGGTGACTCAGATGGTAAAGAATCTGCCTGCAATGCAGGAGGTGTAAGAGATGCTGGTTCCATCCCTGAGTCAGGAGGATCCCCTGGAGAAGGGAATGGCCACCCACTCCACTGTTCTTGTCTGGAGAATTCCATGGACAGGGGAGTCTGGCAGGCTACAGTCCATGGGGTCGCAAACAGTTGGACATGACTGAGCGACTCTCACTTTCACTAACTTAATTTCAGAGCTGTGCCAACCCAGGTCAACAATGGGTAAACTGGTTAAAGTTCACTCACAGATAAACATAGTTCATCCAGTTCACCCTTGCCCTCTTGCTATTTTTTTTTTTTTATCTATTAAGATATACATGTAAGTGTATGCATGTTTGTATTTCTGAGTCTATCCCATATTCTCAACCAGGTGAAGTTTAGTACACTAGGTGGTATAATACAGCTGTTAAAAACATGGGCTTTGGAATCAGATAGACATGGATTTGTGTTCCATCTCTAGAATTTTCTAGCCATGTAACAGTGGGCAAGCAAACAAACCCCCTGCTGAAAATGGAGAAAAGAATAGTGTCAAGACTCATATATTTGTTTTGAGGATTAAACATAATAATGCATGTAATGGATCCAGAATTATATTTTAAATATAGTAGTAGCTGAACTAAGTTATTCAAAGGTAAAAGTCTGATATTGATTATATCAGACTTCTTTATGCTCAATTCCATAAACCCTGTAACAAAGAATAGCTATGACAGATTCAAGAAGATTGAGCCAGAAGGGGCCTCAGAGATTGTGTGGTCTAATCCTCTGATTTTCTTCCTAGGAACTTGAGATGCAGAGACAGAAACAGACTTCTATGTAGTCATTTTGACAGAAGGTGGTACAACCAGAATGAAAACTCAGGACTCATTATTGCCCTTTTTCTTTCATTCCAGTTTCTTCTTGTGATTAATTTCAAGAATTTTTCTGCCTTAACTTTCTAACACAGTCTTGTGGGAAAAGGGAGTTACATACAAAGCTTCATGTTATAAAGACCAAAAGCCCAGGGGGACTTCAAAAGAAAGGAAAACAGTCAAATGCTCTGCATGTTAGAAGCCTGCACTTTAAATGGAGATCAAAGACATACATATGTGTGCATATCACACATATGCAATCACAAACGTACCCACTCAGCAGAAGAACAATGGCGGGCTTCCCTGGTGTCTCAGTGGTAAAGGATCCATGTGAAAATGCAGGGGTTATGGGTTTGATCCCTGGTCCAGGAAGATTCTACATGCCACACAGCATGTAGAACTAAGCCCATGCACTTTAACTACTGAAGCCCACAGCCTGGAGTCCATGCTGGTCAACAAGGGAAGCCACCACCATAAGAAGCCTTTGCACTACAACTCTAGAGTAGCCCCTGCTCTCCGCAACTAAAGAAAAAGCTCACACAGCAACAAAGACTCAGCACAGCCACAATGTGTGCAAAGTTGCAGCACAATGTGAGTTCATGAAGGTTGAGTAGATAGACTACAATAAAAAACTCTAGATTTAAGAAGTCCTGATGAGGATTGCCTCCTGAAAATAAATGGAGTCTAAACTCTTGCATTAACTTGCAATAACTTTGCTAAAATATCTTTCCAAATATTTAAAAACAAGGAAAGTAGCAGAGGACAACCATTTTTTTTAACACAATGGAACCTGTTTTAGCTCCCAGAGATCCATTCTACAAGGAAGACCAAACATGGACTTAAATCTTGGTGGCTGTCTTCTACAAAGATGAGATTTCCACATCTGTTCGGCTTTTATGCAGCTTCTTCAGTCATCATCCCATGCATTTCCCATGACCACAGAAGGTTTTGAGAGAAGCCATTGAGCTGAAGTGCACTTTCAGGTGCCAGAAATACAGTGCAAACTACCTCGGCCAACCTCACACTCCTGGGGATGAGCCCCCTCCCCCTGGCTCTCTCATAGTGAGGTGTCAGACTGACCCCTTGCTTCAGCGAACTTAATGGAGAACACACAGCAGATTTCAGTAATGGATCAGTTCCTCTCCTCAGGATGCCCAATCTATAATGAAAATGAATTACTGTGTTTTAGTTCACTCGGGATAACCAAGTATGGATTATTCTTTGATTCTGACTTTGCAGATGCACAAATCCTATTGTTTGAGACCTTAGCAAGACACTGTAATGTTTCAGGTCTGGATGTGCCAAAGGAAGGTTGGGTATAGATTAGCCAAATGTCCATTTGTTCACTGACATGGTAGGATTCAAATAATAGATCTTCAAAAACAATGTGCTCTAGTCAGTCTCCATCTCAGACATGGACAGCATTTCACAGGTGCTAGAGAAGCTTTCCTAGCAATGCAGAGCTTTAAAATAAGCAATGCTTCTCTGCAGATTCCCTGCATCCCTCTTGTTAGCACCCTGCCACCATGCCATAGCACTCAAAGTGCTTCTGATGTCCTACTGGCATGTCCTACTTAGACACAAGGCAATGCCTGGAGCCCAGCACTTCTCCCACCTCATGCCACAGCCCAATATCTTTTACTTTTTAATGAATTCAACCAACATGTATTGAGTGGTTAACTCTGAGGGAATTCAAGTGTTACCCATTATTTGTCCTAGGGAGAAAGTACATTTTAGAATGCAAGACAAGATCCACAACTAGAAAGACAGGCAGAGTCTAGACTATAAAGACTCTTGTATACCATTATTTGAAGGTGTTTAGGCTTTAGCGTTTATGCAGTGGGTGTCTATGGGAGGTTCTCATATAGGAAACTCATTGTCAGGCTTAAAATAATTGCACTGGAGACACTGGAAAGGATAAGACTGACATTCAGTATAATCCTTGCAAAGCCAGAGTTCATAGAGAGGTTGAGTCAATGGTCAAATTCAAGTCAAAGCAAAGGTCAACAACATGGGTTGGGGACTTCCCTGGTGGTCCAGTGGTTAAAACATGGCCTTCCAATGCAGAGGGTACATATTCGATCCCTCGTTGAGGAGCTGGGATCACACATGCCTCGCAGCCAGAAAACAAAAACATAAAGCAAAAGCAATATTAAATTCAATAAATAGCTAAAAAAGGACATGAGTTGGAAAATGTAGAAGCTATCATAAAATCAAACCCAAAATATGTCATTCAGTGAACTAAAGTGAGGTTCCCTGACCCTACATTCTAGGAAAGGCAGATCTAGCCAATAGTTCAGCTCTTTGGGTGTAGCTGGATCACACAGCCTGAAAGATTTGATGAAGGTTTCCTTCCTACTCATGAGGTGAAGAAGCAAGGAAAGGAAAAAATGAGAATAAAGCATGAGAAAGCATGAACCAGTTTGACAGACACAAAAGTAGTTGAGGACATTTTTCTCATGTAAGCATCCCAACCACTCTTGCAGACCTGACCGACAAAGAGGCCCTTTGATGGTACCATCCAGTGGTCAGTGTCTGGAAAAGTGACTTCAGATTGGGGAACTGTCCCATTTCAATTCTTTCCCAATTACTCAAACTTTCTTTTTACAAAAGTGGCAGAAGGCAATAGGCCTGAGTACGGCTTTTTGTCTACTCATTTCCACATATAAGGAACATACGAAATCACTCAATTTTCATCATCATGATTTATGATGTATTCCATTGAGTTTTAGTCATAGATCTCTGCAGTGATCTTGAGCCTCTCTCTTTATGTGTATATGTCAGAGCCAAACATGAAAATGAGAAGTTTATCTAACTATTAATTTGCTGAGCTGCCATGACAGAATATCACAAATAGGGTGATTTAAGCAACAGAAATTTTTAATCTTCCAGTTCTGGAGGCTAGAACTCTGAGATCAAAGAGTCAGCCAAGATCTTTCCTTCTGAGAGATGGAAAGAAGTATCTGTTCCATACCTTCCTTTCAGCTTCTGGTGGATTGATAGCAATATTTGGTGTTTCTAGGCTTGTTGAATGTGAAAGTGGAGAGTGAAAAAGTTGGCTTAAAGCTCAACATTCAGAAGACGAAGATCATGGCATCCGGTACCATCACTTCATGGGAAATAGATGGGGAAACAGTGGAAGCAGTGTCAGACTTTATTTTTGGGGGCTCCAAAATCACTGCAGATGGTGACTGCAGCCATGAAATTAAAAGACGCTTACTCCTTGGAAGAAAAGTTATGACCAACCTAGATAGCATATTGAAAAGCAGAGACATTACTTTGCCAACAAAGGTCTGTCTAGTCAAGGCTATGGTTTTACCAGTGGTCATGTATGGATGTGAGAGTTGGACTGTGAAGAAGGCTGAGCGCCGAAGAATTGATGCTTTTGAATTGTGGTGTTGGAGAAGACTCTTGAGAGTCCCTTGGACTGCAAGGAGATCCAACCAGTCCATTCTGAAGGAGATCAGCCCTGGGATTTCTTTGGAGGGAATGATGCTAAAGCTGAAACTCCAGTACTTTGGCCACCTCATGTGAAGAGTTGACTCATTGGAAAAGACTCTGATGCTGGGAGGGATTGGGGGCAGGAGGAGAAGGGGACGACAGAGGATGAGATGGCTGGATGGCATCACTGACTCGATGGACATGAGTCTGAGCCAACTCTGGGAGTTGGTGATGGACAGGGAGTCCTGGAGTGCTGCGATTCATGGGGTTGCAAGGAGTCGGACACGACTGAGTGACTGAACTGAACTGAGGCTTGTTGACACATTATCTCAATGTTTCTTTTTGGTGGCAATGGCATTCTCCCTGTGTGCAAATCCATTTCTGTTTCCAAATTTTTTTTTATATCAAACACACTTACATTGGATTAAGGTCACTCTAATGATGTCATCTTAACTTGATCATCTGCAAAGATCCTATTTCTAAGGCTGCATCTATAGATTCTGAGAGTTAGAGCTTCTGCATCCTTTAGAGGGATAAAAGTCAACCCTTAACAGTTACTGTCCAAATATTTTCATTAGTTTAGTCCTTCTTAGGTGCCAGTTGGGCTTCCCAGGTGGCACTAGTGGTAAAGAACCTGTGTGCCAATGCAGGAAAGGTGAGACACAGGTTAGATCCTTTGGTCGGGAAGATACCCTAGAGGAGGGCATGGCAACTCAGTCCAATATTCTTGCCTGGAGAATCCCATGAACAGAAGGAGCATGGTGGGCTACAGTCCATAGGGTCACAGAGTCAGGCACAATTGAAGTGACAGCATGCAAGCACACAGCATACCAGTTACTATGTTACATGCTCTACATACATTCTTACATTTAATCCCTGCAGCAAACATCCCTGGTCAGTGTTATTATTCAGTCTTAAGAAATTGAAGCAGAGGCCAGTGTCAGCTGACCCACTAGATCAGATGCGGGAATGGCAACTACACACAAGAATAAGGCAAGTGTTTTTTCTACAATCTGGCATATAATGATTTTCAGGATGAATATAAAATATGAAGTAGGTTCACAATTGGGAAATCAATCCATATAGGGAAGACAAGGGCAACCCAAGTACCATTAGTCAGAAATTCAAACACCTTCTCACTTCAAGATCCAAATGTGTCTTCATGCTTGGGACCAGTGGAAGAACAAGCAGCAATGAGTCAGAAGTTAAATCCAAAAGCATAGATACAAGATCACAGGAAAACAGACGTTTGGTAAGCAGCAGGTGCAGCAACTAGAAACACGGATCGAATCTATTAAACTATGTGATCCTGAAATGGAGGCTGTCTTTGATATTCAATTCAGATTCACTATGAACACACACACACACAAGTAAACACACCAATAAATCGCTCAATCAATATGTAGATAGATGATAAATATATATTATATACACATGGGGAGATTTAATTACACAGTGCTTTACTACAAGGGCTCTGGAACCAGATCATCTGGGATTCTATCCAGGTTATAACACATCCTTGTGGTGTGACCTTAGACAAATCATTTAATATCCATGTGCCTTGATTTTCTTATCTGTAAAGTGGGGACAATTATGGCATCTTTCTCATGGAGTTTTAATGAGGATTGAGTGACTTAATCTTATAAAATTTACAGTGCAGTTGGTATATGGCAGAAACCAACACAATATTGTAAGCAATTATCCTTAAATTAAAATAAATTTAAAAACCTTTACAGAGCATACAAGCATCATTCAATAAGTACTAATATTGCACATAAGTATGTTAAATACACAGATTTAAATGGACACATGTATAGTGGATAGGAAAGCCCTGATAGACCCCAGATTTTATACACACACACACACACACACACACACACACGTACAGACTCTCATATATTTAAAATTTGTGAACTTACATTATATAATTTTCCTTTTAAAATGTAGCAAATTAAAATGTTAGACACTTCATGATTCCACAATGACATGGCAATGGTCATTTATAAAGCTATGAAAATAAATTTGGCTACTAAAATAAACTCTACTATTTGGTAGTATTAACTAAGAACTAAACTGAACTTGCAAATCTGAATCAAAAGTGATGAGGAAGATCAGCATATATAGTCATCCAGGATTCTTGAACAGCACAAGAAATGAAAATAAAAGCCAATCTATCCCATCCCACTGGAAATCAATCTCTCACTTAAAATTAAGGAGCAAACACATTTCATCTTTCCCTCACATTCTGTCCCACAATTCAGCAAAGCAAGGGCTGACCACCTAGTTCATACATACAACTTTATCTCTCCATTATCACACCATTACTATCTTGCTGTCCATATCCAGAGACAAATTCCCAGAAAACATATGATCAGTAAAATGTTACAGGCAAGTATGAAAACATGACAAAACTGATAAATACAGAAAATAGACATCCAAGTCAAGAATTATGGAGGTTACTGAGGAAGATATCAGAAGCAAAAGCATGATCGAAGAACCTTGTCTGGGTTTTTTAAATAGGCAATTAAAAGAGACCTGTGCTTAGACATATCCTGAAAAAAAAAAAAACAAATTTTGATTATTAGAATAACTTTTTCTCTTACAAATATCCACAGAGCAAAATAAACAGGTTATCTCAAAAGCTACAAAATTTAATCTATCATCAAACACCTAAGACACACAGCATTTTATAAAAGGCAATGAATGAAGCAAAATCAATGTGATTTTTAAGGCGAAATATTGTGAACTAAGGATTATACACTAAGTTGAACTCTGTTTCATGTACAAAAAACGCACAGAACACAGTCTTAGGCTAATAGGCAAAGGCTCAAAGGACAGGTACAAAGGCTAAATTGTACTATCATATGTAAATCCTTAGAATAAATATGTGGACTATATGACCATTGCTCAATGAATGAATATTTATGATTCACAAATATAGAAGCAATGATATAAAAAGATTCAAGCCTTGGCTACCATGGATAAAGACCCAGGAGCCTAACATTAACACTAGCAATGAAGTAAAGTGTGGTAAGAAGATAAGACTAGCCAGAAAAAGACTTGTTTGGAACCCAAACAATATGAACTATAATTTGGTTGCAAAGGTTAGTAATTGGGTTCCAAATATATTTGGAACCTGATATCTTGTAGGTCAAGAAGCAACAGTTAGAACTGGACATGGAACAATGGACTGGTTCCAAATTGGGAAAGAAGTACATCAAGGATGCATATAGTCCCCCTGCTTATTTAAATTATATGCAGAGTACATCATGTGAAATGCAGGTCTGGATGAAGCACAAGCTGGAATCAAGATTGCCAGGAGAAATATCAATAACCTCAGATATGCAGATGACACCAACTTTATGGCAGAAAGCGAAGGACTAAAGAGTCTCTTGATGGAAGTGAAAGAGGAGAGTGAAAAAGTTGGCTTAAAATTCAACATTCAGAAAACTAAGATCATGGCATCCAGTCCCATCACTTCATGGCAAATAGATGGGGAAACAGTGGAAACAATGGCTGACTTTATTTTTCTGGGCTCCAAAATCACTGCAGATGGTGACTGAAGCCATGAAATTAAAAGGCACTTGCTCCTTGGGAAAAAAAGCTATGACCAACCTAGACACCATGTTAAAAAGCAGAAACATTACTTTGCGGACAAAGGTCCATCTAGTTAAAGCTATGGTTTTTCCAGTAGTCATGTATGGATGTGAGAGTTGTACCATAAAGAAAGCTGAGTGCCGAAGAATTGATGTTTTTGAACTGTGGTGTTGGAGAAAACCCTTGAGAGTCCCTTGGACTGCAAGGAGATCCAACCAGTCCATCCGAAAGGAAATCAGTCTTAAATATTCACTGGAAGGACTGATGCTGAAGCTGAAGCTCCAATACTTTGGGCACCTAATTGAAGAACTGACTCATTGGAAAAGACTCTGATATTGGGAAAGACTGAAGGCAGGAGGAGAAGGGGACGACAGAGGATGAGATGGTTGGATGGTATCATGACTCTATGGACATGAGTTTGAGTAAGCTCCGGGAGTTGGTGATGGACAGGAAGGCCTAGTGTGCTGCAGTCCATGGGGTCACAAAGAGTCAGACACAACTGAGCAACTGAACTGAACTTGAAATATATTCACCTTCATAACCATATCCATATTTATATTAAACTACCTTAAGCTACTTTGAACTGAATTACTATACTTGCAGTTTCTCTGTCATAATTTCTCATTTTATAAAATAAAGATGAAAACAGTGCAGACTTCTCTGGTGGTCCAGTGGCTAAAACTCCATGCTCCCAATGTAAGGAAATAAGAGTTCGATCCCTCATCAAGGAACTAGATCCCATATGCCTCAACTAAGTGTGTGCATGTCACAACTAAAGATCCTATGTATCGCCACAGCCAAATAAACAAATGCTTTTTCTTTAAATACAGATAACAACAATGATATCTATCAGATCAGATCAGATCAGTCGCTCAGTCTTGTCCGACTCTTTGCGACCCCATGAATCACAGCACGCCAGGCCTCCCTGTCCATCACCAACTCCCAGAGTTCACTCAGACTCACGTCCATCGAGTCAGTGATGCCATCCAGCCATCTCATCCTCTGTCATCCCCTTCTCCTCCTGCCCCCAATCCCTCCCAGCATCAGGGTCTTTTCCAATGAATCAACTCTTCGCATGAGGTGACCAAAGTACTGGAGTTCAGCTTTAGCATCATTCCTTCCAAAGAAATCCCAGGGCTGATCTCCTTCAGAATGGACTGGTTGGATCTCCTTGCAGTCCAAGGGAGTCTCAAGAGTCTTCTCCAACACCACAGTTTAAAAGCATCAATTCTTTGGCGCTCAGCCTTCTTCACAGTCCAACTCTCACATCCATACATGACCACAGGAAAAACCATAGCCTTGACTAGATGAACCTTTGAAGAACAAAAAAATAGTGTCAGCAAATGAATACAGAAAGTGCCATAATTAAGCCAGAGTACTTGATCTCAAATCCCCTAGCAAAAGCAACATCATGTTTTGCACTGTATCTTTTTGGAGGGGTCTGACTCATATCATTTGGTTTCTTCTTTGTTCACAATTCTTTGTTAAAACATGTTACATAAGATGACATAGTTCTCTTTATACTTCTTAAACCAGTAAGTCCTAGATTAATCCAGATGTTTACATATACCTCATTGCTCTATGGAAACAGAAACCCTTTTTTTTTCTGATTTACAAGATCCTCCCAAATCAAAACACTTCATACATCTACTCTTATTTCTGACCACCCTTACTAAGTCTTCATCCTAGCCTTTGTTCTTTATATATAGATCATGCCTCAGCTGAATCAGAACACATATGAAATGCAATTCTCTTGGTCTAGATTGTCTAATCCATTCCTTGCTCCTAAATTATATTCTGAATGTGAAAGTGTTAGTAGCTCTTTGCGACTCCATGGACTGTAACCCTCCAAGCCCCTCTGTCCATGGGATTTCCCAGGCAACAATACTGGAGTGGGTAGCCTTTTCCTTCTCCAGATGATCTTCCCAACCCAGGGATCAAACCTGGGTCTTCTGCATACAGGCAGATTCTTTACCATCTAAGCCACCGGAGAAGAGGGCAAACTATAGTTTGTGTGTGTTAGTTGCTCAGTTGTGCCCGAATCTTTGTGACCCCATGGACTGTAGCCCACCTCTAACCATAGGGTTCTCCAGGCAAGAATAGTGGAGTGGGTTGCCATTCCCTTCTCTTAGGGGGCGGGGATGTCTTCCTGACCCAGAGATCAAACCTGTGTCTCCTGTATTGTAGGCAGATTCTTTACCATCTGAGTCACCTTCCACTATAGATTCCACCTTCACTCTGTCTGACAAATTCTCTGATTTTCTAAACTTTTTAAAATCAGAAAATTCTATTTTAAATTGGTATTTTATGTGATAATTTAAATAATGCAATTATATTAGTTTCAGCATAGTCATAGTTCCTAATTGATTGCATTACATATTTTTACTAGACTATTCATTGTTTCTTATGTATTTGTATTACATCCCCCAATAAGTGTAATTTTCTTGGGAAGAAAAACATGTTTTTTATGAAAAGTTGTTAATTATGTGGGAAAATGCTTATTATTTGGTGTTGAATGAAAACAAGCAGGATAAAAATTGTATATACAAGATGATCTCTACTACATAAAAAAGGGTAGAAAGAAGAGTAAAAACAAATATGCTAAAATAATGATAATATTTTCCTCTGGGTGGTGGAATTATAGGTGACTGCTGTTTTCTGCCTTAAACTTGCATACTTTAATTTTTCATATGAGTATGTACTTTTATACTCAGGGGAATTGCTTAATGGAACACACATTTTAATTATTTATCCAAATTTTACTCCTGGTGCAGATGTGTTCAAGCAGACACTGGTGTTTCCTTTAACAGTAGCATCATAAACACCTTTGAATAATTCCTTCACTTTCTCTCAAATCATATTTATATTGAGAATCACATGTTTCTTATGCATATACTCAAACCTCAAATTAACCATGTATATGGTTAGGATGCTTATATTTTTAGTGAGAAATAAACCTGAACAGAAGTGTTTCAACAAAATAGGATATTAATTGACTCAGAGAACAGAAATATCAAAAGTATGCCTGACTTCAGATAGAAGTTGATCCAGAAATTCAAGACATTATCCGAGTTCCAGCTCTATTGTCATTCACATCTCTTTCTATCTTCCTCAGCCTTCACACTTTGGCCTCAGGCTATCTCTCCTCATAGTATCAAAACAGCTATAGTAATTCCAAACCATGCATTCTCAGAGTAATAAACCTCAGGAAAGTGAAAGTGAAAATGAAAGTTGCTCAGTCATGTCCAATTCTTTGCAACCCCATAGACTTACACAGTCCATGGAATTCTCCAGGCCAGGATACTGGAATAGGTAGCCGTTCCTTTCTCCAGAAGATCTTCTCAACCCAGGGATTGAAACCAGGTCTCCCACATTGCACGCAGATTCTTTACCCGTTGAGCCACCAGAGAAGCCCAATAAACCATGTAGAGAAGAGAAAATCATTGACCCAAATTCTCAAGAAACCTCCTGAGGTTTGTTATGGCTGGACTGGATCACATCATGTGTCTACACAAGACTCATTTATTAAGTGAATGCTGTACACTGATTGGTTTAGGCTAATCTGGACCCATCTGAAGCTAGATGTAGAATCAATTGCATGTAAATCATGTGGTTGAGAAGATGGCAGAGCTAAAGAAAAGATAAATGTTAGAAGAAATTCAGAATACAAAGGGCCCTTGAACATATGTGAGGGTTAGGGGCGCTGACCCTCGGCACAGTCAAACTTTTATGCATCACTTGTGTTGGCCTTCCATATACATGGATCCTCCATATTGGTGGTTCTGCATCCAACTATGGTGTAGCGCTATAGTATTCACTACCGAAAAGAAATCAACATAAAAGTGAATCTGTGGAGTTCAAAATCTTGTTGTTCAAGGGTCAAACACACTGTTATATGCAAGAGGAGGGAATCTGCTCAATAGCCAAACAAACACCAAAACTAAGCCAATTTTTTTAAGCATTCAATAATTTTTTTCTCTCTCTTGATGGACATTTTTGCACTTGTAGTATTGGCAGAAACAATTTTAAAAGTGAAATCTTCTTAGTTCCACAGAGAGCACATAGAGCAAATTATTCATGTCATATACTGAACTATCATAGATTCTGCTGCTTTATTCTTTACCAACTAAATCTACTGTTTGACTGAGAACCATCATTTACGTCACCCTTTTCTATACATCTCAAGCAACAGCTGGATGATATGGGGTTTTAACACTTAAAACAATTTTTCATGAAAGATAATTAACACTGGTGACTATACAATTCATTAGTTGAGGACTTTCTCACGTGCCCTGTGGTGCGTGCCATTTAAATTTTGCCTTAATAAGATTTTAAAAATCACTAAAAGCAAACACTTTTTGGATGACTCATGCATAATATCCAAAACTGTGAATGTTTTAATCATCTACAGTATTTTGGATTAAATCACATAGAATTGCCAATATTTGACTCTTCTTGACCTGCAATGGAGGTAATTTTATATGGCTCAGCATAAATACACATATATGCACACATATATACACATTCATCCTGATAACTAAGAACAGTCATATAGTTTGGAAAACTATAAATGCCCATTTGATCATTTGATTACTTCATATTTTATGCTATGACTAATGGGAAAGGCAAAAAAAATACGTGTTTATACAAATACAGATGAAATAATACAATGCAATCCTTTTTGTAAAAAAGTGCTTGATGCACAAAATTTACTGTTTTTCTCCTTGGTGTTATTGTCTTCTAAATTCAAATCCGCCAAAGCACTTCTTGTGGTTTCTTTTCGATACACCCACTGAGTGACCCGAAATAACCTCTACTAACACCCTCAATTTCCTTCCCTGTCAAAGCAGATAGGCAAGCAGCAGCTGATGACTGGGTGACTCGATGACCCCAACAGCAGAATGACAAATCTAGTTTTCTGAGAATGGGTAAGCTGACTGAAACGAATCATTCATATCTGTCCACTAGAAACAAACAGAAAATACCAACACATATCCAAAAACTATTCAGCTACTAATGATCTACACAGAATTTGACCTCAGTGAGAAAGATATACTCCACCAAGTATTTTTTAATATATTTTGTCAGAGAAAATATTAAAGCAGAAATCTTTAAAGACTCTTTATCTGTTTTTTCTTTGAGGTGATCTAGTATCTCCCAGCCCTTATTGTTCTTTAGAATGGAGGCCAAGTAGCAGTAAGTAAGAACAAAAGAATTACCTTGCAAAATTGTTTCATGAGTACTGCAATCAAATGATACAGGTAAAATCTAGTATTTTCTTTCCTCTTTCAAGATCTCAAACAGCCACAAATTTTAGTTAGCTGCCTTGCTTTCACAGCAGTCCGAAAGAACAAGATCTTCTTTGAATTGTTACCATGATGAGGCCTCCTCTTAGAGTGAAAGTAGACATCAGAGGAGTACTGTAGTGAGGACAGATACTAACTCGGATATATCATCTTGGGAACCATTGCTAACCACATGATGCCTGCTAATACTGTAGGAATAGGCAATGCAGAATTACCCATCCAATTCAAAGAGTGTTTAAAGATGATTATGTAGACTGTGATCGTTTGTCACAGTGAAAATACTTCATACTCCACTTCTATGTGGAGTTCCACATAGAAGTTCCACATTCTCTCTGCTATTACCCAAATAATCTAGATAGCATATTTAGCAGCCTAGACATTATCTAGAGAGATGATAGTAGACACCATGAATGCAACACTCATTCAGTTTAAATGATATTTGAACCAAGGCAGAGCTGAGGCTGGCCTTGGTTCATTAAGAAATGAACCTGAATCATTATGAACTATTCAGAGCAAGAGTGTAAAGGACTAATGACTATTCTCTTTTGCTTTCTTGGGGAAAAAAAAAACACACAGAAAGTCTATGACAAAAATTAAGCTTCATTATAATTATAGGATGTTTGAAAATTACTTCCTCTGATTAGAGACCAGACTCTTTAAGAAACTGTTGCCTAATCAGATTTTTTATAACCCCAAGTATTATACAGTTCAAAAGCTGACTGATGCAAAGACCATTGGGTGATTTTCAACATCCATAAGCTAGAGGTAAAGATGCAAACATATGAAGGAAATTTCATAGGAAGGATTTTATTCTACTTTACTAAAACAAATAGGAAAACTTCTGATTGAAAAGACAGTAAATATCTCACTTGTAATAGAATAAATCTCTAGATCACAGAACCTCTCTCCTTAAATGAACAAATAAATGAGCAAAAGAAATTCCAGAGCATCATCCATATTAATTAAATAATAAAAACTTATTATAATATTAACTTTGAAAAGTGATAGCCAAAGAAAGAAACAAAATATTATAGTGGGGTTCTTTGTGTTCTTACAAATTTCATTCTGAGGAAAGGCCGCAGATCAACAGATTCAGAGTATGAACAAACTTCATATCTGGACAAAAGTAAACTGACAAATCCCAGGGAAAAACTGTAAGATCTTTAAGAGTAGGAGTCCATACTTAGAATCATCAAGAATTAACCAAAGGCAAGAAAACAGTGACATTTTTCAGGGTTCCATAACAAATTATAGAACTCATCTAAAATTTCTAGCCCATATTCCCATAGAGGAATACAATATATTCTCCAAGTTGGTGGGCTGAGTCCAGATATATGACCTCTTAAACAACTGTTGAAGAAACAGCAGAATCCATGCCATCCAAACAAAGTTATATCTGTGAGCAGTGAAGTTCTTCCTTCCACCTACCCCAACATTCTTTGCCACATTTCTCAAAATATACTTGGGATATAAAGAACAATAGGATTCAAATATAATATTAAGTAAAGGACATTTCATCTAAAATGAAACACCTGAATAGAGTTCACACATGGTAAGAATGACCAATAGGCAATATGAAAGGAACTGCATGGTCACAAACTCATTAAAAATAATAAATGAGAATAATATAGCAAGTGTAGCAGACAGTCTTCCTGCTCCTCCTGCTGCTGCTGCAGCTGCTGCTGCTAAGCCGCTTCAGTCGTGTCCAACTCTGTGTGACCCGATGGACAGCAGCCCACCAGGCTCCGCCATCCCTGGGATTCTCCAGGCAAGAACACTGGAGTGGGCTGCCATTTCCTTCTCCATCTAGACCACCTCAAATCCTTTCTTACATGTTTTTTTGTGTGTCCTTTTCTTTGAGGTGAATTTGTTTCTAAAAACTTTCATCAAAGGCTCTTTTACAGAGGTCTGCCCTTCAGGCTATTAGATTCTGCTGCTGCTGCTGCTGCTGCTAAGTCACCTTAGTCGTGTCCGACTCTGTGTGACCCCAGAGACGGCAGCCCACCAGGCTCCCCCGTCCCTGGGATTCTCCAGGCAAGAACACTGGAGTGGGTTGCCATTTCCTTCTCCAATGCATGAAAGTGAAAAGTGAAAGTGAAGTCGCTCAGTCGTGTCTGACTCCTAGCGACCCCATGGACCGCAGCCCACCAGGCTCCCCCGTCCCTGGGATTCTCCAGGCAAGAACACTGGAGTGGGTTGCCATTTCCTTCTCCATTAGATTCTACTTTGCCTATATTCCAGCAGAAATGGAAGCTCTCAAGAATGTATTGATCTCTTTCCCTCTACCTCAATCAATCTGGGATTAGTCAATGGCTGATAGGTGAAAAGAGTATGAAAGCTGTTCTTGAGTTGGTTTGAGGGAACTTTGAGCTGTAATTTACATTTTAGAATCTCTCTACATAAGCTGAATCTACCTTCTGTAAGTCTTTGCCTAAGACACATCAATGCATGGCTTCTCACTGTCCTTTTCTTGCTTCTCCTGGAATTTCCCCGGACAGTACTTTCTACTTTAAAAAATTACTTACCTAGGAATCTTCCCTCTCAGGGGCTGTTTCTGAAGAACCCAATTTAACACATGGAAAAAGGAGTGAATAATCCAATGTGAAAAAACAGACATCTTCAAATGAAGGGAAGAAAATACCTTACCTTTTGTGTACTTCGTGCAATGAAATAATTTAATAAAAATGCAATTTCAGTGGAATAATGTCCCAGAGAACAAACCGGAATCAAGATTGCAGGGAGAAATATCAATAACCTCAGATATGCAGATGACACCACCTTTATGGCAGAAAGCAAAGAGGAACTAAAGAGCCTCTTGATGAAAGTGAAAGAGGAGAGTGAAAAAGTTGGCTTAAAACTCAACATTCAGAAATCTAAGGTCATAGCATCCAATCCCATCACTTCATGGCAAATAGATGAGGAAACAATGGAAACAGTGACAGACTTTACCTTCTTGGGCTCTAAAATCACTGTAGATGGCGACTGCAGCCATGAAATTAAAACACACTCCTTGGAAGAAAAGCTATGAGAAACCTAGACAGCATATTGAAAAGCAGAGACATTAATTTATCGACAAAGGTCGGTCTAGTTAAAGCTATGGTTTTTCCAGTAGTCATGTATGAATGTGAGAGTTGGACCCCAAAGAAAGCTGACCACCAAAGAACTGATGTTTTTGAACTGTGGTGTTGGAGAAGACTCTTGAGAGTCCCTTGGACAGCAAGAAGATCAAACCTAAGGGAAATCAGTCCTGAATATTCGTTAGAAGGACTGATGTTGAAACTGCAATACTTTGGCCACCGATGTGAAAGACTGACTCATTGGAAAAGACTCTGATGCTGGGAAAGATTGAAGGCAGGAAGAGAAGATGATGACAGAGGATGAGATAGTTGAATGGCATAACTGACTCGATGGACATGAGTTTGAGTAAGCTCCAGGAGTTGCTGATGGACAGGGAAGCCTGGCGTGCTGCAGTCCATGGGGTCGCAAAGAGTTGGACACGACTGAGCAACTGAACTGAAATAATGTCCCAGAGATGAGAAAATTAAGACACCACATTGAAATGACAACTGAGATAACAAACCAAACCAATGATCAAAACAATACCATTATAGAACTAATAAACATTTAATACTCACAAAACAGATGAATTACTGAAAAAAAGAAAGTACCTCAAGTAATCACAGGGAATCCAGTAGAAAAAGATAATAAAACAATTAGAGATAAGATTTGAGGTGTGTGCATATATGTGTGCATCAGGCAAAGACAATCCAATCAGGGATCCAAATGTGTTTATGTGTGTGTATAATAATATATTGCATACATATTCATAATATACATATGAAGCTTTACAAGAATATTTCTCTGAAAAAAGAACTGACTCTGTAGAAGAAGATAACACATGTTCCCCAAAATATATTGATACAGAAATTGATAGACGCAAATCAATGAACAATCTGATTAAATCATTGAGTTTCAATGTTAATAAAAGAAATAACATGCATAGGCATTAAACAGACTATGTATAAGAGGAAAGAGTTGGCTGATATCAGAATTCTCCACAGATAGTAAAACAATATCTATCAAGTTCTGTTTGAAGTAATGAGTGATCCAAATACAATCTAGGCAAGATGTCCTTCAGAACAAAGGCTGAAGAATATCTGTAGCAAGCAAGAACATCAGAGACTACAGCAAGTCTAGTTATCCATGAAAAAATTACCTGATGATAAAATCTGGTTAAATAAAGATAGATAAGATTAATTATTTCAGAAATGTAGACACTGTGGTAAAAACACTGATGATGAAAATCTAAGTAAAACACAGAACTAAGGCAAAAATACTAATGGAATTATAGTTATAAAGTTAATTTTTTAAGGATATTTGAGTTTAGAAAGCTTGGTTGAATCATATAGTCACAAAAATCAAGGTACTAAATTTGTTTGGGAGCAGGTTATGAACAAAATCCCTTCCATAATGACTGATGCTGAAAACGTTTAAAAATCACAATAGTAACATTATGGTGCTCTCACACTTATATAGTCAGCAATAAATCATTTTGCAAATATTTATTCCTTCCTTAATTTATTGAATGCCATAGGTGAGCTTATCATCCAGTATAGGTAAGAATTCCAAAAAAAAAAAAAAAAACACTACACTATTTATGCTACCTGAGCCCTTATTTCCAACTGAGTATGTAGAATTTCAATAAATATTGGTTTATTCTCCCTCCATCACTTCCTCCTCTATTTCCTTGGGGAAAAAACTTTACTTTAATCTTTATTTTGTATCCAAAATTTCAATAGGCTCCTTTCTATATATTATCTCCTTTAATATGCACAGTAATCCTACAATTTACAGATAAAATAGAGGCTCAGAGAGGTTTAAATGAGGAAGAGCCAGGAAGCTAGATTTAAATCCAATTCTTTCTATATGAAACAGTCTGTCTTCTTTGAAGCTTCTGGTATTAAGCTATGAATATGAAGACCCTATTTTAAGTGCTTTAACTACCTGTCTTCTATCAATTTCCCAGTGTCCCTAAGCATTAAATTCTCTAAATCTAGTTTCTTGTACATGCAATGTGACCCTTGCATTGCTGAAGTGTACCAGAGATGTCAATAGAGCTATGGAGAACTACAGAAAAAGGAAGACAGAATGAGAAGGCCACAGATTATTATATCAAGTCAACTGTGCACCTTTGCTCTCTCCTTCTGACTCCAACTTTAGATTCTATGATGGCAAAATTGACAAAATAGGGAGAAACGTAGGAAGTAAGGTCCTACGTGTGTGCTTGTGGAGTGTGTGTGTGTGTGTGTGTGTGTGTGTGTGATGCATGTATTTTTCAGGCAGAGAATAATTTAATGTACTTTTCCATATGGTTGTATCTTTTTAAATCAAGATTTTCTTTAATAATCACGAAGTGGGAGGTGTTCTGATTAAATAGGCTATCCTTGTCAATTATATGTCACAAATCCCAGCACCCAGATTTCTCAGGATTGCTTCTAATGTGGCCATGAAACCTATCATCCAAGAAGCAGCCATCAGCTGCTTTTTCTCTCACTGAAAATTCAGAATTGAGAAAAGGTGATACAGAAAAAGAGAAATGCAGATGTACTTAAGCTGAAGCCAGGGAAGAAAAAAAGTCATTCTGCTCTAATTAACTCTTTCTTACCCCATCAGAACTGAGAAGAGTATTTTTCTAGCCTTCATGCCTAACTGAGGCTTGAGAAGGTGACACAAGACTATTTACTACCTCTAGAGAAGAAAGAGCCATGATGAGAACATTACAGCCCGATATCGTAACCCAGGAAATAGACCATAGACTGCAGTTAAAAGTCCAGAGGAGACTGGTGTTTGAAATTCAATCGGTTGAGTCCAAAACATTTTCTGTCATATTTTCCCCATTCTCCAATTTATCACAAGCATGGCATAAGTCAACAGAACACACCTCAACCTCACTTTTGCCTGCAAAGTATCATGGCAAAGTAAATGTATCTATATAGTGTTCCATTCTCGGGAACACCACTAGAAGGTTGATTTGTTCTAAAATATAATTTCTGCCACTCCCCTACCCCAATATGCCTTGATGTCTGCAATTAATACCATCCAAAGCAACATTTAACAGCCTCTTGAGTCAAGCGCATTTCCTCCAGGTTGACATTATTTTACCTGAGATGGGTGACAACCTATTTAGCTAACTTAATTGTAGAAATTAATTTATCTACTACATGGTAGAGAGTAAAAACCCAGGAGACTATTTTGTCTGTGAGAAAATTAGGCTAAGAGAATGCCTAAAGTATGGAACCCTGTCAAGGCCTAGTGAGACACCACAAGGAGATTTTTGGATTTTAGGAATCAGCATGAGAACCCTGGGCTACTAGCAGGACGGGAAGGAGAAGAGGATGAGAAGGAGAAGGGAAACTCCAGCTAGTAATAAAGAAGGCAATGAAAAGTTTATCTGTTTGTCTTATCTGTACAGTACAGTAAGAAAGGTACATAAGGATTGCAAAGATGTAGAAATTCTTGGTGTATGGTAAGTGTAGAAAAGGTGAAGAACTGAAAAGGTGCTAGGACAACTCTAACATAGTTTTAGTCAGATGTAACCTACAGCTGTAGGTTAAATGAATATGTTTCATTTAATCTATGGTGAGTAGGTTAAATGAATATGCTTCCCAGGAGTTCCATGCTTCTGGAGTCATTGTAAATCCATCTAAAGAAGCATAACTAGTTTCTGGTCTTACATGTAGGTCTTTAATCCATTTTGAGTTTAACCTTTTGTATCGTGGCTCAACTGGTAAAGAACCTGCCTGCCCATGCAAGAAATCCAAGAGATGCCAGTTTGATCCCTGGGTCAGGAAGATCCCGTGGAGAAGAAAATGGTAATCCACTCCAGTATTCTTGCCTAGAAAATTCCATGGAAAGAAGAGCCTGGTGGGCTACAGTCCATGGAGTCACAAATAGTTGGATATGACTGAGCATGCACCTCATACTCACATGGTATTAGGAAGTGTTCTAATTTAATTCTTTTATGTGTAACTGTTCACTTTTCCCAGCACCACTTGTTGAAGAGACTGTCTTTTCTCTATTGTATATTTTTGCCCCCTTTGTCAAAGATAAGCTGCTCATAGGTGCACAGGTTTACCTCTGGGCTTTCTATCTTGTTCTATCAGTCTATATTTCTGTTTTTGTGCTCATACCATAGCATTTTCAGGACTGCTGCTTTGTAGTATAGTCTGAAGTCAGGAAGGTTGATTTTTCCAGCTTTGTTTTTCTTTTGCAAGATTGCTTTGAAAAATATTATGAAATCTTTTGCTCTACTTCTGTGAAAAATACAATTGGTAGTTAGATAGGGATTGCTCTGAATCTGTAGTTTGCTTTGAGTAATATAGCCATTTTCACAGTATTGATTCTTCTAGTCCAAGAACCCGATATATCTCTCAACATGTTTGTGTATCTTTGATTTCTTTAATCAGTGTCTTATAGCTTTCTGCACATAGGTCTTTTGTTTCTTAAGGTAGGTATTTCCAGGTATTTTATTATTTTTGTTGCAAGGATAAATGGGACTGTTTCTATAACTTCTCTTTCTGATTTTTCATTGTTAGTATATAGGAATGCAAGCAATTTTTGTGTTTTAATTTTATATCCCATGACATTACTATATTCATTGATTAGCTCTAGTAATTCTCTGGTGGCATCTTTGGGAGTTTATACATATAGTATCATGTCATCTACAAACAGTGAGACTCCTCCAATTAAAAAAAATTAAAATACAAAAAGAGGCATATCTAATAAGTGAATCTCATATGAATATGCTCATGTTGGAAGGGTTCAGAAAGTATTCTCAACAAGGGATTAAATCCTAAATAGCATCTAAATACTATAATGAGCAACACTAGGTTGATATAAGGAAGACTCTGTTTAATTCAGTTGTGAAGGAGAGAATGTTTATTTACAATTGCTAAACTACTTCTACTGGTCTTTGACAGATGACCAGCAATGAGAAAGGAATCTGAAGACTAAACATGAATAAATATCTTAATTTTCAAAAGCAATAAATTGTTGGATTCTAGGAGAAAAATTGATAGAAATACTTATTTCCAGAAAAATTCAAGAATGGGTTAATAAGCAGGTGACTTTGGGGGCATTTATGAAATCAGCCAATATGTATTCTCTAAAATTCATGTTTGTTTCTTTTTTTCATAGTGTTACTTGGCTGGCAGATTTGCTGAATGTTACAATTACAATTCACATCTATTTCAGAAAAGAATGTAATAACTCTGGCAACTGCACGGAATGATGCTGACTGGACTCAGTTAAGTAGATACTCATGAAGCTGGATGACCATTGGCAGAGTATGCATTCTGAAGAATAAATCAATGGCAACTTGGATGAACAGGTTCCTCTTACAGATCTTACTCACTCTCTCATTAACTTCGAGAATCTGAGAAAGCTCAAACATGAACATGTTTATAAATTAAAGTAAAAAGAGATAGTTAATGTAACAAAATCTTGATTCAAAGACATGTCAATAGACTGTAATGATAAATCAAATAATTTAAAAACAATAGTTCTGTACTTAGGAAGAAAAAGATCTTCCCATAGAGGGGAACAATTTTAAAGGCTCTCCCCTCTATGACCTGGTCAAGTCAACCCAGAAAAAGGTATCTCTCATTTTCAAGATATATGGGGCTAAGTAGTTTTAAAACTATAACATATAAAGAATATTTGAAAGCCTGACAATATCTAGATGGCAAAAACAAAGAAATGGAAGCAGAAGTTGAGAAATGATGGAAGTTACCTATCTGAAGAGCTGTCATGTGAAACAAGATATAGACTTATTCTGTGTAGCTCCCAGAGCACAATTAGAAGCAATGAAAAGTTAAGAGGAGGTATGGTTCAATTCAATGTAAGGAGGTCAATACAAAGGAGATTGCCTTGTATAATACTGAGTGCCTTTCTTGAAATGATAAACCAGACTAAATGCTCTATACAGTCAGCAAAAACAAGACAGGGAGCTGACTGTGGCTCAGATCATGAACTCCTTATTGCCAAATTCAGACTTAAATTGAAGAAAGTACAGAAAACCACTAGATCATTCAGGTATGACCTAAATCAAATATCCTATTATTATACAGTGGAAATGAGAAATAGATTCAAGGAATTAGATTGGATAGACAGAGTGCCTGAAGAACTATGGATGGAGACTCGTGACATTATACAGGAAGCAGGGATCAAGACCATGAACAAGAAAAAGAAATGCAAAAAGGCAAAATGGTTGTCTGAGGAGGCCTTATAAATAGCTGAGAAAAGAAGAGAAGCGAAAAGCAAAGGAGAAAAGGAAAGATATACCCATTTAAATGCAGAGTTCCAAAGAATAGCAAGGAGAGATAAGAAAGACTTCCTCAGCAATCAATGCAAAGAAATAGAGGGGAAAAATAGAATGGGAAAGACTAGAGATCTCTTCAATAAAATTAGAGATACCAAGGGAACATTTCATGCAAAGATGGGCACAATAAAGAACAGAAATGGTATGGACCTACCAGAAGCAGAAGATATTAAAGTGGTGGCAAGAATACACAGAAGAACTATACAAAAAGATCTTCATGAACCAGATAACCACGATGGGGTGATCACTCTCCTAGAACCAGACATCCTGGAATGTGAAGTCAAGTAGTCCTTAGGAAGCATCGCTACGAACAAAGTTAATGGAGGTGATGGAATTTCAGCTGAGCTATTTCAACTCCTAAAAGATGATGCTGTGAAAGTGATGCACTCAATATGCCAGCAAATCTGGAAAACTCAGTAGTGGCCAAAGGACTGGAAAAGGTTAGTTTTCATTCTAATCCTAAAAGAAGACAATGCTAAAGAATGTTCAAACAAATGCACAATTGCACTCATCTCACACAATAGCAAAGTAATGCTCAAAATTCTCCAAGCCAGGCTTCAACAGCATGTGAACCGTGAACTTCCAGATGTTCAAGCTGGATTTAGAAAAGGCAGAGGAACCAGATATCACAATGCCAACATCCGTTGGATGACTGAAAAAGCAAGAGAGTTCCAGAAAAAATCTACTTTTGCTTTACTGACTATGCCAAAGCCTTTAACTGTGTGGATCACAATAAACTGTGGAAAATTCTGAAAGAGATGGGAATACCAGACCATCTGACCTGCCTCCTGATAAATCTGTATGCAGGTCAAGAAGCAACAGTTGGAACTGGACATGGAACAACAGACTGGTTCCAAATTGGGAAAGGAGTATGTTAAGGCTGTTTATTGTCACCCTGCTTACTTAACTTATATGCAGAGTACCTCATGAGAAAAGCTGGGCTGGATGAAGCACAAGCTGGAATCAAGATTGCCAGGAGAAATATAAATAACCTCAGATATGCAGATGATACCACCCTTATGGCAGAAAGTAAAGAAGAACTAAAGAGCCTCTTGATGAAAGTGAAAGAGGAGAGTGAAAAAGCTGGCTTAAAACCCACCATTCAGAAAACTAAGATCATAGCATCTGGTCCCATTACTTCATGGCAAATAGATGGAGAAACAATGGAAACAATGAGAGACTTTTTCTTTGGTGGGGAGATGCTCCAAAATCACTGCATATGGTGGCTGCAGCCATGAATTTAAAAGATGCTTTCTCCTTGGAAGAAAAGCTATGACCAATCTAGACAGCATATTAAAAAGCAGAGACATTACTTCACCAACAAATTTCTATCTAGTCAAGGCTATGGTTTTTCCAGTAGTCATGTATGGATGTGAGAGTTGGACTATAAAGAAAGTTGAGCACCAAAGAATTGATGTTTTTGAACTGTGGTTTTGGAGAAGACTCTTGAGAGTCCCTTGGACAGAAAGAAGATCAAACCAGTCCATCCTAAAGGAAATCAGTGCTGAATGTTCACGGGAAGGACTGATACTGAAGCTGAAGCTCCAATACTTTGGCCATCTGATGCAAAGAACCGACTCATTGGAAAAGACCCTGATGCTGGGAAAGACTGAAGGCGGGAGGAGAAAGGGATGACAGAGGATGAGATGGTTGGCTGGCATCACCAACACAATGGAGATGAGTTTGAGTAGGCTCCAGGAGTTGGTGATGGACAGGGAGGGCTGGCGTGCTGCAGTCCATGGGGTATCAAAGGGTCAGACAGAGCTGAGCAATTGAACTGAGCTGAAAATGCCTACCTTCTAAATATGTAATAGTGTAGATTTCTGTATTCAATGGAAACTAGAAGTCTAGACCAAATGACCTCTAAATTCCTTTGTATTCCAAGATTCTACAATTCTGTAATTTTACTTTTAGAAAATATTTTACCGCAAAATTTCTTTAAATTATAGATTATCTTGGGGGTTAGGCATTTGCTTACTGTGAAATGGCTAGCATTTGTTTCCAGTTGAGTAGTTAACAGCTATTTAAATCAAGCGCCTTTAGAATAGTGATGATAATTGGTAGCTGGTAAGCAAAATAGAATAAGAACTATAGATATTTGATATAAAGAATGTTAGAATTGGTAGAATGTATGATGAGTACTCATGTGGAAAATTGTTCACTTCTGGTTATTACAGAGAAGAAATACAGGCAGGAATAACCCTGCTTATTATGAACCCTCTTCATTCAGAGGCTTAGCAATCATACCCAGATGACTTGTCCCACAAAAGGCCCATTCAGATGGTACCTATTTCCTTAAGGAACACACAGTCCAATGGAAGTGGTGGAGACAGACTTTAAGACAGTGTTCTGCTTCAGGATGGTATGCACTGCTTCCTTGGCTTGTAGCTTTAGGTCTGAGTAGACACAGCACTTGGAATCATTCTATTGATGAGCTCCAGACAGGGCACTAAAATGATCACTTAACTCCATAATACCTGAGTATATGTTGTTTTGTTTTGTTTTACTTCTGAGACCCTGACAACTCACTACCAGCTAAATAACAATCCAGCCATAAAAGAAAGACATACCACAGGGAAGTTTTGATGGGAAGAGGATGAATATTTCACACTGCGGAAGAAGGTCAAAGCACTACACACCAGAGGCAATAGTGCTGCCTGAAGAATGAGGACATGGACCAGTGTTTAACTGATATCTCAGTATGTGACAGGTACTCAACATACATACTGCAAACAAAGGATGAATGAGTGAATAAATGCATATGCAGAAAAGATAGAAGTCTGGGTGCCTCAAATGGGCTATCTACATATAATGAAACTGCCATTCATCAATAACCAAACAGGTATTGACATGGTCAAAAAGATAAAAATTCTAAAATATTAATTTGAGTATTAACTGAAATCTATTATGAGTCATTTTCAGTATTTAACTCAGTTAAATTCAGTATTAACTGATCCTCCAAATCTAACCAGAAAAGCTTTCCCTGATTTTTTTTTACTTCCATTTTCTTCAGTTAGAATACTTTTCCAAAGCTTTCTCCACCTTCATGCAAGGTGACTTGCTTGTTGCACATCATGATCATTGCCTGACAGAAAATGTCAGAATAGCCTTAAATCCACTTCACTTTCTATGTAGACTCCTGGTTTCCATAAAGTAACTTTTTGCCATCATGCATTTATGTGCTAAGGGTGATTATATCTAATTGTCTGTTGAGTGTAAACACATGGAATCATATAATTACAATGTACAGTTATGAAATTATGATGTGTAATTAAGTAAATATCACCAGAATGGTGTTATAAAGATCTTCAGAAAACTGTTGGGAAGAGGCATAATTTAGTCTCTGGCAGCTCTGAATACTCAGTTTCAAGATGCATATTTACCTGTATGTACACGTGTGTGGGCATGTACACACTCATGTGTGTATATGTGCTAATTTGGGGTGGGGATTGCAGAGGGCCATAAAGTTTGGTAGCAAAGCATCATAAAGGTTGGTATTATCCATCTAGATTGGATAAAAGAATAAGGGCAAACAGTAATGACTTTCTGAGGGGTTTTCCATCCTGATTTCAAAGTTACATTTTCTTAGAGCATTTTAAATATGTAGATGGCTAGCACAAAGCCCATCTTAATATATAAGAAGGATTGTTCCCCAGGCACATATATGGATGATTCAGAAAATAATTAAACAGTTTTCAAAATTAATTACTTAGTAATTGTGTTATATATGAGCATAAATATAGCCAAACTAATTTATAAAAAAACTATCACAATTATTTTTATAATCTTACCAAAGCTCAATACTTATTCTTTATTCCATACACCCACATTCAGTCCTATAGTAATTTATCCCAGACTGTCATGGTAGGAACAGCAGCCAGATTGTGTTCTTTGCTTTCCTCAAGCCTTTAAGAAAGAAGTGGTACAAACCACAAAGTTCTGAATGCATCACTTCTGTAAGAGAAAAGATTTACAGTGTGATAACTGAAGATGTGGGTGGTCAATGGTTTCAAGGTAGGTCAAAGTTTAAACATTAGGTGTGTTCTTTGTCACTCAGTCATGTCCAACTCTTTGCGACCCCTTGGACAGTAGCCCGACAGGCTCCGCTGTCCATGGGGATTCTCTAGGCAAGAATACTGGAGTGGGTTGCCATGCCCTCGTCCATGGGATCTTCTCAACCCAGGGACTGAACCCAGGTCTCCCACATTGCAAGCAGATTCTTTACTCTCTGAGCCACCGGGGAAGCCCTTAAACATTATATCCAGTCTAAATGTCATGGTAAGGGCTTCCTGGGTGGCTCAGTGGTAAAGAATCTTCCTGCAAAAGCAGAAGATGAAAGAGACTCAGGTTCAACCCCTGGGTCAGGAATATTCCCTGGAGAAGGAAATGGCAACCCACTCCAGTATTCCTGCCTGGAAAATTCTGTGGACAGAGGAGTCTGGTGGGCCACAGTCCATGGAATCACAAAAGAGTCGGACACTACTGAGCAACTGAGCATACATGCAATGTCATGTTAGATGTTTATTAGGTGATTTCCAAACTTGTTAAGGAAATAACAGAGACTCGTACTTCTGGAAGTGAAGTTTCAGGAGAAAAGTCACTCTCCATTTGATATGGGATTATTGTCAAAGTCCATACAAAAATAAATAAATAAAAGACTAAAGTCCCATGTGCAAGAAATGAACAAATGATGTTAACTTTTGACGGCATTTCTACATGTGTCACATTGGTTTCCACTGTCTCATAAGTGGGAAGTTATAGTGGTTCACTTTTTCATTTCAATAAAATGTAACCTCTTCAGTGAATATGAGGTAACATGCAAAATTCCTTTCTATATGACTGAAACTGCATTAGGTATCATTTTGTCTGTTATCCCTCCATCAGCAGAGAAGGCAATGGCACCCCACTCCAGTACTCTTGCCTGGAAAATCCCATGGACGGAGGAGCCTGGTGGGCTGCAGTCCATGGGGTCATGAAGAGTCGGACACGACTGAGCGACTTCACTTTCACTTTCATGCATTTGGAAAATGAAATGGCAACCCACTCCAGTGTTCTTGCCTGGAGAATCCTAGAGATGGGGGACCTTGGTGGGCTGCCATCTATGGGGTTGTACAGAGTTGGACATGACTGAAGCGACGTAGCAGCAGCACCAGCAGCCCTCCATCAGGATCTTCATCAGGTGTAAGGGACCTAATTTCATCTTCAGCAGTTTATAGAAAATGTGCCAAACCAATGGTGAAGAGATGCCTAGTTAGCCCCTAGGTTTTCTGGGGGTTTGCTGAAGATAGCACCAAAGTGACTGATGGATACTTTGACACACTGGCCCACTTGGTGCTAATGTGCTTTACAGGGGCACATGTTTTACCCCACTTCTTTGGAGCAGCAGTAAATATTGTTATGATTTATATGCGTGTGTTCTAACTTGCTCACTTGTGTATGACTCTTTGTGACCATATGGACTGTAGCCCACCAGGCTCCTCTGTCCATGGAATTTCCCAGGCAAGAATACTGGAGTGTGTAGCCATTTCCTTCTCCAGGGGATCTTCTTGGCAGATCAAACCTGCATCTCCTGCATTGCAGGTGAATTCTTTACTACTGAGCCACATGGGAAGGAGCCAAATGTCAGTATAGCTCTATAATTTGGTACATACTACATGTTAATATATAATCTAGTACCTAAGAAATGAATCTATGAAGTTTTCTACTGTTTATGAGTCACTCTGTATATTTTAAAGTTTCACAGACCATTCTTTCATATAGACTAGACTAGGCTTTATAGGCAGCCTACATACAAATCTGTCTGTACATCTAAAGTTTGCAAGTTGATTCAGTTTTCATGGAAAATTCACTTTATTTGCTCTCATATGCCAGTATGATATTTCCAACAATCATATTCACTTGGTGAGAGCCTTTTTTGGACATTTGTACACTGTAGGTAGATTAAGAGGTAACATGTCAGCTAGTGTACATACCCTTTCACCTGATTAACTTATCAATAGTTCTTTTCTCCTAAGGACCACAGAATCCTCAAGTAATAGCATGAAACTTAGATGGGTTTGATTTTCCTTAAATATTATTTATGGAGGAACTGTTCTGAGTCAGATACTATACTGGGTTTGTGGAGGAAAAAAACCCAAGATTAATCAACACGGCATTTGCTCAGAATGGAGCTCACAATTTAATGTGGAATGCTTACTTGCCTGAAAAACTGTTCTGATGGGCAGAGAAAGGAAGACTTGGGGAACCAGAAACACAGCTGGCAGGTTGTCAAATTCTTTCAATGAACCATGGGAGAAGGTTGTCCTAAGGGTACAGTGTTGCTAAGTCACTTCAGTCATGTCTGACTCTGTGTGACCCCACAGACAGCAGCCCACCAGGCTCCCCCATCCCTGGGATCCTCCAGGCAAGAACACTGGAGTGGAAAAGTGCCATTTCCTTCTCCAATGCATGAAAGCGAAAAGTGAAAGTGAAGTCGCTCAATCGTGTCCGACTTAGCGACCCCATGGGCTGCAGCCTACCAGGTTCCTCCATCCATGGGATTTTCCAGGCAAGAGTACTGGAGTGGGTTGTCATTGCCTTCTCCAAAGGGTACAATAGAGACCCCCTATTAGACCCAACAGAGATGAGGCATCTGTTCCTGAGTTGAAGATACATTATTTTCAAAACACTTCAGCATGCTCTCCCCCAGATTTCCTAACAGATACAGATATATCTCATCCCTTAACCACTTTCATTGAAAAATATTTTGCTGAAGAAGAAAGAGAAAACAACTTCATTACACTGATAAGAAGTGAAGGTTCCTAGCCTAGAAGAAGACTTGACATGACCATTTGCGGTGCTGTAGTCACTTCTCTAATTGTTCATGTCTCATATAAATAGACACAGCAATTTGTTGATTTCATAGCTGGGCTAGATCCAAGTTAATGTTCCTCTTGTCACTGCTCTGTTGATAAGATATTTTGCTCAACAAAGACTCAACAAAGAACTCAACAAGGAATCCTTTCAGTAACTTGAGAAAAGAGTGAGATTAATAAAAGAGTCAGAGACCCCAGACTCTGTCCTCCCACAAAGACCAACAGTTAGATAGTTATCCAAGAACAAAAATAGTTCTAGGAGAGCTCTTGAGTCCACATAAGGACTTTGAGCAACAGAGAACAACCAAAAATCTGAGAATAACCTCACAAAATGGATACAGGAAACAGTTCCATGTTGCCTGAATCATTCCATCTCCAAAACCAGCATTGATCAGCTCTAAGGGGGACTTCCTCAGCAAGATAGAGTTTCTCTCATCATAAAAGGAGAATGGGGTAAAAGACCAGCTTCCCCAGCCTCATAGGGCAGTATAAGAAGGACTTGCTTTGGTTCATTCCACCCAGAGATGACAAAGCTGAGATGTAAGAGACATTTAGCAACAAGGAAGAAAAGCAGGGGCTATGATTGCTACACAGTGGGAGCAAACATGGTAACCAGTGACCTGCCCTGGAGACAATTTCACCTGCAGTTTTCGCCAGTAGTCCACACAGCCCCCACAGACCTCTGCAGATTTCACTAGGTTTGGCTCCACATGTTTTCATGTTTGCTGATACCAGGTGCTTGGGTCCCTCACTGCTCCCTACCTCTGCACCACCCCAACAGCCCAGGCATCTCAGGCTGTGTGACCTCAACACGTCAGCCTAGAACTCCACAGCTGACCCCCACCATCATGCACACACCTGGAGGTAGCTCCACCCCTGGGCATGTCCATGCTACAGGCCTGACACTGGTCACCGGCCTCTACTGCCATGTGTGCACTCCTGAAAAGACCTTACAGCTCCAAAAGTGGGTGTCCATAGCCAAGGTGCCCAGGCAGCTTGTGGGCCCAGATTTGGCCACATTCCCAGTCACTGGCCTGCATCACTGGCTCATCTTCAACTACTCCCACGATGTCCCCCTGCACGCAGCAAGCCCAACCCCCATCACAGGCTTCCAGTGCTGTGTGAGCACCAGTAAGAATACCCCACAGCCATGGAGGGCACTGAGGGCCAGGCCTCCCACAGCTAACTGTGGGTCTGGATCTGAACCTGTCTTCTGTCACTGACTTGCACCACTGAGCTCATCTGTTGCTAGCCCCTCCATCTATGCCCCTGAACATTCCTGTTCTGACTCCCTATCACCAGCTTCCACTACCAATTGTGTGCCCATGAAGAGACCATGCAGTCACAGGAGAGCATGCAGACGGCCATATGTGGGCCCAAATCCAGCCCTATACCCTGTCTCCAGCCTACACCACTGGGTTCACCTACTGCTAGCCATTCCAATTGGGCACCTGTATTCCCTGAATCTGACTTCCAACACTGGTGTCTTCTACCATGTGCCCATAATGAGAATCAGAAAAACAACTGGTACTGCATGGTGAATATTCAAGCCTCTATATCTGCCCGTATCTGCACTTGGCCCTGACCCTTGTTGCTTTCCCGAGATCCCACCACTACATCTGTGTTTGCAACTGTCACTGGCTCTATGCAGGCACCAGCAGCTGGCCCCCACCATCAAGCACAGGCACATCATTCAATTGCCTGCCTTAGGCCTTAGCAACTGGACCTGAAGTCACTGCTGAAGAACTATGCTGCTGTTTGAGTCTCTGTGAACCCTCTGTAGTGCTTGCCAAGGACCACACAGCTACAGATGGAGTGGAACACAGTGGCATAAACCAACAAGTATCCATGCTCCCTGGACCTGGAGTCAAAATACACCATCTGTATTCAATGCCCTCCATCACTAGACACACAGTCAAGCATGTCCCCATTCATACATGAAGGTTTCTCCTTTCGAAAGTCACTTCATAATGTCTGGAAGAGCTGGTGGTTTCTTTAAAATGCTCAGTCACCTACATAAGGCTACAGAGATCATAAAGAACCAGGAAAATATGAATGCAGCAAAGGAATACAATAAACTTTTAGTTATTGACCCCAAATAAATGAAAATACAGAAACCTCTAGACAACGAATTCAAAATAATTGTTCTAGAGGTACTTAGAGAGATACAAAAGAATGCAGATGAACAATTTAATGATATCAGGAAAGTACTACAAGAACAAAATGAGAAGTTCCAAGAAGGTGCAGAAAACATTAACAAACTTATATGACTATAAAACAAAATATTATATAACAAATACATGAATAACTGTTATACAAACATCTTATAAGATATTTCACATAAGTCACAGGGTAACCTCAAAACAAACACCTATAGTAGAATATACAAAATAAAAAGCAGAGAATCAAAGGATATACCACAATGTAAAATCATCAGTTCATAAAGGAAGACAATATGAGATGAAGAAAGGATAAAAGGAATTACAAAACATTCACCAAAGAATTATTATTATTAATAATAATTATATATAATATTATATATAATATAATATTATATTTGGAGAAGGCAATGGCATCCCACTCCAGTACTCTTGCCTGGAAAATCCCATGGATGAAGGAGCCTGGTAGGCTGCAGTCCATGGGGTCGCTAAGAGTCAGACATGACTGAGCAACTTCACTTTCACTTTTCCTTTCATGCACTGGAGAAGGAAATGGCAACCCACTCCAGTGTTCTTACCTGGAGAATCCCAGGGACTTAACAATAATTATTATTAGTAATAATATTTATTACTAGTAACAACAATTATATTATTATTATTATTATTAAAGATGGCAATAGTAAGTCCTTGCCTATCAATAATTACCTTAAATTTATCGGATAAGTTATCTGATCAAAACTCACTGAGTATCTGAATGGATAAAAAAACAAAACCTAACTACCTTATACTTTATAAGCTGCTGTCTATAGGAAACAGCAAGGACACAGAGAAAAGATGTTGTAAACAAATGAAAACCAAAACAGAGCAGAGGTACCCACACTTACACCAGGCACAATAGACATTAAATCAAAAATGCTAACAAGAAACAAAGGAGGTCATTATAGAGTTGACTGTCAAACAATCTGGGAGTTAGACTATACAAAACTTACTGTCCTCCCTCTATATCCATGGTTCTTCTACACCCAGGGATTCAACCAACTGCAGATTGTATAGTATCCAGTATTTACTACTGAAAAATATCCACATGTAAATGGAAGAATTCAATTAAAACCTACATTACTCAAGGATCATCTGTATAATGACAAAAGGATCAATTCCTCAAGAGGATATAACAATTTTATTATATGCACCCAGCACTGGAGCACATAAATGTAGTAAGCAAATATTAACATGTCTGAAGTGAGAAACAGACAATATGATACTAGTACTGGACTTCAATAGCCCACTTATAAAAATGGATAGATTATCAAGAAGGAAAATCAGGAAACATTAGATTTAAATTATACTTTACACCAAATAAACCTAACAGATATATATGGCACATTCCACCCAAGAGCCTTATAATATACATTATTCTTAGGTTTATATTGGACATTCTCCAGGATGGATCAATACATAGGTCATGAAACAAATGTCTGAAAATTTTAAAACATTTAAATCATACCATATAACTTTTCCAAACACAAGGGTATGAAACTAGAAATCACTAACATAAGGAATACTGAATAATCCAAAGACATTTTGAAATTAAAAAACAGTCCTGAAACAAACGTGTCAAATATGCAATCAAAAGGAAAAGCAAAAATTATCTTGAAGCAAAAATGGAAATATAACATAACAAAATTTATTGGATGCAGCAAAACAGTATACAGAGGAAGGATCATAGCAATAAAATGCCTATATTAAGAAAAAAGAAAGATAGTAATTTTATGGTAGTAAATTTATGGTAATTTATGGTAATTTTATGGTAGTAAATTTATGGTAGTAAATTTACTACCATATGATCCACCTACCATATGATTCACCAGTCCTACCTATGGGTATATATTCAAAGGAAATGAAATGAGGATCTCCAAGAGATATCTACACTTCATGTTCATTACAAATTCACTACTAAAATTAAGTAAATTAAATATATATCTCCTTATATAGATACCATAGTCTTTCTTTCTCTTTTACTTTTGGGTAGGATAGGTAATGGTTCAGTTCAGTTCAGTTCAGTTCAGTTGCTCAGTCGTGTCCGACTTTTTGCGACCCCATGAATCGCAGCACGCCAGGCCTCCCTGTCCATCACCAACTCCCAGAGTTAACACAGACTTATGTCCAACGAATCAGTGATGCCATCCAGCCATCTCATCCTCTGTCGTCCCCTTCTCTTCCTGTCCTCAATCCCTCCCAGCATCAGGGTCTTTTCCAATAAGTCAACTCTTCTCATGAGGTGGCCAAAGTGTTGGAGTTTCAGCTTCAGCATCAGTCCTTCCAATGAACACCCAGGACTGATCTCCTTTAGGATGGACTGTATCATCTTTCTAAATCCCATATATATGTGTTAGCATACTATATTGGTGTTTTTCTTTCTTGCTTACTTCGCTCTGTATAATAGGCTCCAGTTCCATCCACCTCATTAAACTGATTCAAATGTATTCTTTTTAATGGCTGAGTAATACTCCATTGTGTATATGTACCACAGCTTTCTTATCCATTCATCTGCTGATGGACATCTAGGTTGCTTCCATGTCCTGGCTATTATAAACAGTGCTGTGATGAACATAGGGGTACATGAGTTTCTTTCAATTCTGGTTTCCTCGGTGTATATGCCCAGCAGTGGGATTGCTGGGTCATATGGAAGTTCTATTTCCAGTTTTTTAAGGAATCTCCACACTGTTCTCCAGAGTGGCTGTACTAGCTTGAATTTCCACAAACAGTGTAAGAGGGTTCCCTTTTGTCCACGCCCTCTCCAGCATTTATTGCTTGTAGACTTTTGGATAGCAGTCATTCTGACCAGCATGAGATGGTACCTCATTCTGGTTTTGATTTGCATTTCTCTGACAGTGAGAGATGTTGAGCATCTTTTCATGTGTTTGTTAGCCATCTGTATGTCTTCTTTGAAGAAATGTCTGTTTAGTTCTCTGTCCCATTTTTTGATTGGTCATTTATTTTTCTGGAATTTGGCTGCAGGAGCTGCTCGTATATTTTTGAGGTTAATTCTTTGTCAGTTGCTTCATTTGCTATTATTTTCTCCCATTCTGAAGGCTGTATTTTCACCTTGCTTATAGTTTCCTTTGTTGTGTAAATGCTTTTAAGTTTAATCAGGTTCCATTTGTTTATTTTTGCTTTTATTTCCATTACTCTGGGAGTTGGGTCATAGAGGATCCTGATATGATTTATGTCGGAGAGTGTTTTGCCTGTTTTCCTCTAGGAGTTTTATAGTTTCTGGTTTCACCTTTGGATCTTTAATCCACTTTGAGTTTATTTTTGTGTATGGTGTTAGAAAATGTTCTAGTTTCATTCTTTTACAAGTGGTTGACCAGTCTTTCCAGCACCACTTGTTAAAGAGAGTGTCTTTTCTCCATTGTATATTCTTGCCTCCTTTGTCAAAAATAAGGTGTCCATAGGTGTGTGGACTTATCTCTGGGCTTTCTGTTTTGTTCCACTGATCTGTATTTCTGTTTTTGTGCCAGTACCAAACTGTCTTGATGACTGTAGCTTTGTAGTACAGCCTGAAGTCAGGCAGGTTGATTCCTCCAGTTCCATTCTTCTTTATTTTTAAATGTATCTTGAAGAAAATTGGAGATATCAAGGGAACATTTCATGCAAGGATGGGCACGATTAAGGACAGAAATGGTAAGGAGCTAATAGAGGCAGAGATTAAGAAGAAGTGGCAAGAATACATAGAAAAACTGTATGAAAAAAGTCTTAATGACCTGGATAACCATGATGGAGTGGTCACAAACCTAGAGCCAGACATCCTAGAGTGTGAAGTCAAGTGGGCCTCAGGAAGCATTACTACAAACAAAGCTACTGGAGATGATAGAATTCAAACTGAGCTATTTGAAATCCTGAAAGTTAATGCTGTTATAATGTTGCTCTCAATATGCCAGCAAATTTGGAAAACTCAGCAGTGGCCACAAGACTGGAAAAGGTCAGTTTTAATTCCAACCCCAAAGGAGGCCAGCGTTAAGAATGTTCACACTACTGGAAAACTGTGCTCATTTCACATTCTAGTAAGGTTATTCTCAAAATCTTTCAAGCTAAGCTTCAGCAGTACATGAACCAAGAACTTTCAGATGTACAAACTGGATTTATTTGCCAGAGGAACCAGAGATCAAATTGCCAACATTTGTAGGATCATAGAAAAAGCAAGGGAATTCCAGAAAAACATCTACTTCTGCTTCATTGACTACACTAATGCCTTTGACTGTGTGGGTCACAACAAACTTTGGAAAATTCTTAAAGAGATGGGAATATCAGAACATCTTACCTGTCTCCTGAGAAACTTGTATGTGGATCAAGAAGCAATAGCTCAAACCTTAAATGGAAAAATGGACTGGTTCAAAATTGGGAAGGGAATGCATCAAAGCTATACATTGTCACCCTGATTCTTTAACTTACAGGCAGAGTACATTATTCAAAATGCCAGGTTGGATGAATCACAAGCTGGAATCAAGATGGCAGGGAGAAACATCAACAACCTCAGATATATAAATGATACCACTCTAAAGGAAGAAAGTAAAGAGGAACTAAAGAGACTCTTGATGAAGGTGAAAGAGGAGAGTAAAGACACGGGTTTAAAACTCAATATTCAAAAAACTAAGATCATGATATTCAGTCCCATAACTTCATGGCAAATAGATGGAGAAAAAGTAGAAGCAGTAACAGGTTTTACTTTTCTGGGCCCCAAAATCACTATGGATGGTGACAGCAGCCATGAAATTGAAAGACAATTGCTCCTTGGAAGGAAAGCTATGACAAACCTAGACTGTATATCAAAAAGCTGAGACATCATTTTGCTGACAAAGGTCCCTATAGTCAAAGCTATGGTTTTTCCAGTAGTCATGTACGGATGTGAGAGTTGGACCATAAAGAAGGCTGAGTGATGAAGAACTGATGCTTTCAAATTGTGGTGCAGAGAAGACTCCTGAAAGTCTTTTAGACAGCAAGGAGATGAAACCACTCAATTCTAAAGGAAAACAACCCTGAATATTCATTGGAAGGGCTGAAGCTGAAGCTCCAATATTTTGGCCACCTGATGCAAAGATCTGATTCACTGAAAAGACCCTGATACTGGGAAAGATTGAAGGCAGGAGGAGAAGGGGATGACAGAGGATGAGATCATTAGAATCACCAACTCAGTGGACATGAATTTGAGCAAACTCCAGGAGATAGTGAAGGACAGGAAAGCCTGGTATGCTGCAGTCCGTGGGGTCAAAAAGAGTTGTACATGACTTCACAACTGAACAACATTTATTTAGATATGTTTTATAAGCCAGAATATGACCTACATTGGTTAATGATTCATGTGCACTAGAAAAGAACTATATGCCATTGCTGCTTTGTCAGTTTTTCTCTAAAAAACAACTTGGTTGAGAATTCAGTTCAGTTCAATCGCTCAGTCATGTCCGACTGTTTGCAACTCCATGGACTGCAGAATGCCAGGCTTCCCTGTCCATCACCAACACCCAAAGTTTATTAAACTCATATAAATTGAGTCAATGAGGCCATCCAACCATCTCATGCTCTGTCATTCCCTTCTCCTCCTGCCTTCAATCTTTCCCAGCATCAGGGTCTTTTCCAATGACTCACTTCTTCACATCAGGTGGCCAAAGTATTGGAGTTTCAGCCTCAGAATCAGTCCTTCCAATGAATATTCAGGACTGATTTCCTTTAGGGTTGACTGGTTGAATCTCCTTGCAGTCCAAAGGACTGTCAAGAGTCTCCTCCAATACCACAGTTCAAAAGCATCAATTATTTGGTGTTCAGCTTTCTTTATAGACCAACTCTCACATCCATACATCACTACTGGAAAAAACATAGCTTTGATTAGATGGACTTTTGTTGGCAAAGTAATGTTTCTGCTTTTTAATATGCTGTCTAGGTTGGTCATAGCTTTTATCCAAGAAGCAAGCATCTTTTAATTTCATGGCTGCAGTCACCATCTGCAGTGATTTTGGAGCCCTGCAAAATAAAGTCTCTCTCTGTTTCCATTATTTCCCCAGTATTTGCCATGAAGTGATGGGGCTGGATGCCATGATCTTAGTTTTCTGAATGTTGAGCTTTAAGCCAACTTTTTCACTCTCCTCTCTCACTTTCATCAAGAAGTTCTTTAGTTCTTCTTCACTTTCTGCCATAAGGGTGGTGTCATTTGCGTACCTGAGGTTATTGATATTTCTGCCGGCAATCTTGATTCCAGCTTGAGCTTCTTCCAGCCCAGCATTTCTCATGATATACTCTGCATGTAAGTTAAATAAGCAGGATGACAATATACAGCCTTGACATATTCCTTTCCCGATTTGGAACCAGTTTGTTGTTCCATGTCCAGTTCTAACTGTTGCTTCTTGACCTACATACAAATTTCTTAGGATGCAGGCCAGGTGGTCTGGTATTTCCATCTTTTTAAGAATTTCCCACAGTTTGTTGTGATCCACACAGTCAAAAGCTTTGGTGTTGTCAGTAAAGCAGATGTTTTTCTGGAACTTTCTTGCTCTTTTGATGATCCAGTGGATGTTGGCAATTTGGTCTCTGGTTCCTCTGCCTTTTCTAAATCCAGCTTGAATATCTGGAAATTCATGGTTCACATACTGTTGAAGCCTGGCTTGGAGAATTTTGAGCATTACTTTACTAGCGTGTGAGATGAGTGCAATTGTGTGCTAGTTCGAGCATTCTTTGGCATTGCCTTTCTTTGGGACTGGAATGAAAACTGACCTTTTCCAGTCCTGTGGCCACTGCTGAGTTTTTCAAATTTGCTGGCATATTGAGTGCATCACTTTCACAGCATCATCTTTCAGGATTTGGAATAGCTCAGCTGGAATTCCATCACCTCCACTAGCTTTGTTTGTAGTGATGCTTCCTAAGGCCCACTTGACTTCACATTCCAGGATGTCTGGCTCTAGGTGAGTGATCACACCTTCATGATTATCTAGGTTGTGAAGATCTTTTTTGTACAGTTCTTCTGTGCATTCTTGTCACCTCCTCTTAATATCTTCTGCTTCTGGTAGGTCCATACCATTTCTGTCCTTTATTGTGTCCATCTCTGCATAAAATGTTCCCTTGGTATCTCTAATTTTCTTGAAGTGATTTCTCGTCTTTCCCATTCTATTGTTTTCCTCTATTTCTTTGCAATGATCACTGAAGGAGGCTTTCTTATCTCTCCTTGCTATTCTTTGGAACTCTGCATTCAAATAAGTATATCTTTCCTTTTCTCCTTTGCCTTTCACTTCTCTTCTTTTCTCAGCTATTTGTAAGGCCTCCTCAGACAGCCATTTTGCCTTTTTGCATTTCTTTTTCTTGGGCATGGTCTTGATCACTGCTTCCTGTACAATGTCACGAATCTCCATCCATAGTTCTTTAGGCACTCTGTCTATCAGATCTAATCCCTTGAACCTATTTGTCACTTCCACTGTATAATCATAATGGATTTGATTTAGGTCATGCCTGAATGGTGTAGTGGTTTTCCCTACTTTCTTCAATTTAAGTCTGAATTTGGCAATAATGAGTTCATGATCTGAGCCACAGTCAGCTCCTGGTCTTATTGTCCCTTTATTCTATATTTTGCTGATTTTCAGCCAAAAATGTCTATCAAATTTGAACTTTTCTATTTACATGGTGTGTCTTTTTCTACCCTTTTACTTTATAACATTTTATATCTTTATACATGAGGTGGATATCTTATAAGCTAAATAACAATCTCTGCCTTTTAATTTTTATGCTTAGACCATCTACATTTGATATAATTACTTATATTGTTGGATTATGATCTACTATCTCTTCCTTCAGTTCTTTGTTTGCCGTTTTCTATTTATCTCTCCTTTGGATTTATCAAGTATTTTCTATAAATCCTTATTTTTTTCCCCAATACCACTGACAGAGGCTTTTTCATATTACCAACTCTAGTTCACAATGAGCAGTCATGGAATAAAGGTTACAGGTGTATGCAAACTGTATTTTTGTCCAGGATCCCTGGGGTTCTATATTTTCACCTTGTCATCCATATCAGTCCTTAGAATTCTCTTTAACATATTACCTGGTTTTAAAATTTATATATATGGGAAGGGAGGAGGGAGGAGGGTTCAGGAAGGGGAGCACATGTATACTTGTGATGGATTCATTTTGATATTTGGCAAAACTAATACAATTATGTAAAGTTTAAAAATAAAATAAAATTAAAAAAAATAAAATAAAATTTATTTATATGGCACCTAGCCTCTCTTTAATCCAGTGCTCTTCCAGATGTGATCCAGTATTTGCATCTTATCTCCCCTTGGAAGATCCTTTATTTCCTTAGATTTCAGGCTGTTTGGTTGTTCTTCAACCTCTATTCTCTAATAGATTCAAGAAAATTTATGATTTAGTAACTAGTCTAACTTTATTTTTTGTTTACAGTGGAACCAAAGCTCTTTCTAGCATTCTAAATTCTGAAAATAAGTAACATTATTCATGGTCTATACTTTAAGTAACATAGCTGTAGAAAAATTCTCACCTCTTGAAGCAAAATATTCATACAGAAGACAAATATGAGAATATTTTCATTGCAAGTGAGAGCTCTTAACAACTCCCTTTGCTTAAGTTCTGTATTCATAAAGCAATATGTCTTTTCCTAACAAGATTCTACACAGATAAATAATTTTTGTGCCATATCAGTATTTATATTTGTTTGCTGCTACAAATCAATTTAAAATAAATTTTGAGGGGATGATTACTTTTTGATAAGGTGACTGTTCATAAAAATATGGTAACTATGAGACATGATGGGTATGTTAATTAGTTTGATTGTGGTAATTATTTTACAATATATACATATACCAAAGTAATACAATATATATCCTGAGTGAGTGAGTGAGTGAAGTTGCTCAGTCATGTCTGACTCTGCGACCCCGTGGACTGTAGCCCACCGGGCTCCTCTGTCCATGGGATTCTCCAGGCAAGAATACTGGAGTGAGTTGCCATTTTAAATATAAACAAATCAATTTGTCAAATATATACATTATATATAATATATATAATTTCTTTCCAAGAAGCTAGCAGAGCTGGCTATTCATCATGGATAATTAATTGTTACTCTTATTTGGATGAGTGGATACAAAACAGCCCAGGACACATAGTGACCTAGTCAAAATGAAATCACATCCTTAGTTTAGGCTAACTTGTCCCATTACTATTTACACTTGTCTGAATTACCAGGACAGATCCAATGCGTATGGCTTTGATGATGAAATGTATGTACTATACTGGTAACAAACATGGCTACTCTGAATTTTTAAGATCGATTACAGCTCTGAACTAGCCCAATACAAGAAACCCTTCTGAATGCCCCTTCAATATTCTTGGTAGACATTCCATAAAAATAAAACATTAGTTAAATGTTACTAGGTCCTTTGACAGTTAAAAATAAAAGAGGTTCCTCTATTGAAATTTTTTGAGCTTCACTAATATTTAGTGCTTTGTTCATGCTCTTTCAGTTAGAACAACTCAGTAAGGTTCCACTTTTGAATCTCTAACTGGGCCTAGGGATGAAAGTACAGAGAGAATGACCTACTTTATATATAAAAAAAAAAAAAAAAGTGACCTCTTCATGTGCTCTAGAATACTTCTTCATCCTGGCAAAACTCCCTTTGAGTTTCTCCAAATCTTAGAAGCATTTAAAAAGGAGAAGGAATAAATGACTGTCTTAATTACTTAGGAAGTAAAACTTCAGTACAAATGATAACAGATACTCCCAGACTGCAAAAGACAAAGTTATCATTTGGCCAAGCTATAAAATTCATGCAAACTTACCAAATTCAAGAATTATTCACTAAATTCTTTGTGCTCAAAACCTTCCTTACTGCAAAGGGAATATATAAATCAGACAGAGACTAGAACATATCCTATAGTAGCCTATCCGATTGTGAAAAATAAGATGCACACATTGGAAAACAAGACAAAACATACTCTAATCAAGCTTGTGTTATAAAGATAGTGGATACTATGAGGATCCAAAAATATAAAAAATGTTCTAAGGACTGATCAGATACTAGAGCAAATCTGACATATAGATCTATTTTTATTTTCTTTTGCAAGAAGAGTGTTATGTTTTGGTTTTATTTGGTTTGCTTTCAGCATTTTTATATTTAAAACAAGTTTTAAGATATAAAAATTTTAATGATAAATTTATTTCTACCAATGTTTTCCTAGATTCACCAAATATTAACATTTTATCTCATTGGTCTGCACATGCACACACATGTATTTACTCTTCCACTACAGCATATATCCCCCAAGAAAAAGGATATTCTTTTATACAAAAAAGTAAAAATTATCAAACTTAGAAAATTTCACTTAATATTTTAATTTCTGTAATTTCACTGTCATTTTAATATAAGCGCTATACTCAAATGTTGCCAATATTTTCCTTCATTTCAATTTTTTTAAATCAAGTATCCAAACTAAAATCATGGATTAGGTTTAGTTGTCATGTCTCTTTGGTCTGCTTTAAACTGGAATAGTTCTTCAATTTCTCATTGTCTTGCATGACACTTAAACATTTAAAGTGTTCATACCAGCTTGTCTTATGCCAAAGACCTCCACAATGAGTGGAGTCTATATGAATGGTACCACATGAATTAAGCATGGAGAGTCTCACTTTTTTAAGATTTTTTTATGTGAACCATTTTTAAAGTCTTTATTGAATTTGTTACAATATTGCTTCTGTTTCATATGTTTTTGTTTTTTGGGCCCAGGTAATTGTGGGAGTTTAGCTCCCAGACCAGTGATCGAACCTGACCCACTTACATTGAAAGATGAAGTCTTAACCACTGGACCACGAAGGAAGTCCCTGGAAGAGTCCTGCTGTTGAATTAACTTTCGGGATGATGGAAATATTCAAGTTTGAGACACAATTATGGAAGTCTTATTTGAACTGAGAAGACTTGGACAAATTAAGTGAGAATATACAAGGTATGGAAGGATGTGTCACTGTACACTGTATATGAACACAGCAAAAATGGTGCAACTGTGCTAGATTAGCCCAAAGGGATAAGTTGCCTATAGTTATAATTAGGAAATTTTATTTTCATTGATCAAATTAATATTACTAGCATTACCTTTGGGAGGGATTGGGGGCAGGAGGACAAGGGGACGACAGAGGATGAGATGGCTGGATGGCATCACCGACTCGATGGACGTGAGTCTGAGTGAACTCCGGGAGTTGGTGATGGACAGGGAGGCCTGGTGTGCTGTGATTCATGGGGTCGTAAAGAGTCGGACACAACTGAGCGACTGAACTGAACTGAACTGAGCAATATCTTTGTGGTTAATCTAATGAAAATTCACAAAGAGAATTGCTGGCAATTATCCCAATTAATGACAATTTTAAGCAGCAAACTATTATGTGACATCTGTTCTGGCTATACTGTAGTTTTCCCACCATAAATAATTAGAAAACTTTACCAAGTATATCCACACATTGGACAATGAATTAGCATTGAACTGGGATCCTTGAGTGAAGGGAAACTAAAAAGGTGAGCCCCATGAGAGCTCCAGCTTTCAACCTGGAGGCAATTTCCACAATGAAGGTATAGATACAGAGAATCCAAAGAATCCTCAGTGGCCTTGTTGAGTTGACGAGTTTAGAGTTCAGAGATACTGAAGAGGCTGGAAATTTTAAGGCAGAATTTTGGAAAAGCAAGAGCTATGCAGAATAAAAGCTCCAGATATTTATATAGCTATCACTTTCAAATGCATAACATAAAACCTTATATGGCTGCACACAAAATCACTAGACAGATGTAAACTAAGTAGTATCTAGAGTTCATAGAAGTGATTAAAAAGTTCCAACCAGCCAGAACAGAGAGACATTGTTGATACTAGTGACATTCACTGGAAGTTTCAGAGAAATCACTCCGTTGTAGTACAGTTGAACTCTTCCATGGAGTAAAGCTTAACTTAGAATTCCCTTGGAAAATATTAAAAAGAGGCTTTGGGGCATCAAATTCATTTGCAACTTATTTCTCTTTTCTGAAAACAAAATCCAACATCATTCAGAGAGGATGAAAAAATTCAGACATTCAACAATGTAATATTTATTTTTTTTAACAATGTAACATTTAGAATATTCACTACCACAGTAAATAAAACTACTAGATATGTCAAGATGTAAGAAAACATGGCCCATATAGTCAAGATGTCAAATTTCCACAAATTGGCCTGTGTACTTAATGCATTTTTAATGAAAATCCTTTCAAGATTTTTGTAGATGGAGAAAAACTGACTTGAAAATTTATTTAGAAAAACAAAGGCATAAGAATAACAATGGATGTTTTGAAAAAGAAAAATACAGTTGGAGGACTCACTCTGATATTAAAATATTTTTAAAAAGTACACTGTAATAATCAAGATAGTATGGACCTGGCAAGGAATATGCATACTGATGATTGGAATAGAATAGAATCTAGATATAGACCCACACAAATATAGCCAAATGATTAATTTATTGAGGTAACATTTGCTTAAAACATATGTTTGATATGTTGAGTATTATATTTCTACTTCTATATACACTAAAGTATGCTACACAATAAAAATTTAGTTTCTATTCATCATCATAGAGTTGACTCCCTTTACCCATTTTGTTTTCCTTATACACTTCTATCCCTGCGGTAACCACATTACACTCAGTATTTGGCGTGGTCTTTATTTTTATATATCACGTGTGAGTGAAATTACACAGTATTTGTCTTTCTCCATCTAACACTTCATTTATCATAATACTATGAAGGTCCATATATGTTGTCAAAAGTGGCAAAATTTTATTTTTCATAGCTGAGAATTGTTCTTGTGTGTGTGTTTGTACTTCTCTCTGTCTTGTCTATCTGTGTTTGTGCATACAACATCTTATCTATCCATCCATTCATCAGGCACTTAGGTTGCTTCTATATCTTGGCTGTTATAAATAATACTGAAATTCATACAAGGGTGTATGTATCTATTTCATTTTGGTATTCTTCAGATAAATACTCAGAAGTGGAACAGTTACATCATATGATAGTTCCATTCTTTATTTTTTGAGGTATCTCAATATGTTTACGGTAGTGACTATACTAATTTACATTCCCACCAACAACTTACAAGAGTTCTCTTTTCTCCACATCTTCGCCAACACGTGTTATTTGTGTTCTTTTTGATAATAGCCATTCTGGCCATTCTGACGGGTATGAGATAAATTGTGATTATGGTTTTGATTTCCATTTCACTAATAATTATTGATGCTGAGTATCTTTTCATGTGCCTTTTGGCCATCTATCTGTCTTCTTTGGAAAATATCTATTCAGCTCTCTGCCAGTTTTTAAATCAGGTTTTCTTTTTTTTTTTTGGTATTGTATGACTTCTTTGTATTTTTAGATATTAACTCCTTATTAGATGATGGAGAAGGAAATGGCACCCCACTCCAGTACTCTTGCCTGGAGAATCCCATGGATGGAGGAGCCTGATAGGCTACAGTCCATGAGGTCGCGAAGAGTTGGACACGACTGAGCGACTTCACTTTGACTTTTCATTTTCATGAATTGGAGAAGGAAATGGCAACCCACTCCAGTATTCTTGCCTGCAGAATCCCAGGGACAGAGGAGCCTGGTGGGCTGCCATCTATGGGGTCGCACAGAGTCGGACATGACTGAAGCAACTTAGAAGCAGCAGCAGCAGATATATGATTTCAAATATCTTCTTGCATTTGGACAGTTGCTTTATTGATTATTTCCTTTACTGTGAAGAAGTTTTTGAGTTTGATATAGTCCATTTAATTTTGTTATTTTGTATCCCTTATCTCAGGAGACATATCCAGAAAGATATTGCTAAGATAGATGCCAAAAAGTTTCCTATCTATGTTTTCTTCTAGGACTTTTATGGTTTTAGGTATTATAGTCAAGTCTAAAATCCATTTGTATTTGATTTCTGTGTATGGTGTAAGAGTGGTTTAGTTTCACTCTTGTTGATGTGACTTTCCAGTTCTCGCAACACCATTTATTGAAAGGGCTACCCTTTCTCCATTGAATATTCTTTGGCTTCCCAAAGGAAATGAAGTAAAAGACAAGATAATGCAATGAAACTTCAAATCTAGGGCTCTACAGCTAGTCAAAATATCTTTTTGAAATAAAAGCAAATGAAATTTTCTGAATACCAAAACAGATAATTTTTCAGATAATTTGTAGGCCATGCCAAAAGCAATGTTGAAAATATAGATATTTTATCATGATAAAGGGCTCTATGCATAAAAAGATGTAACAGTCCCCAAATTTTACTACTTAATTCTTTATATAAAGGAAAAATGTACAGAACAACAAAAATGATAGATTAGACAAATCCACAGAGAGTAAAATTTTAATCTTTCTCAATGACTAATAAAACAAGCGCATATAAAACAGTAATGATGTGTAAGATATTGAGACATATCAAAGAATCCTAAGTAAAAGAAAGAATATACCATATCGTAGACTAGAACTTTAATATTGTAAATATGAAAATTCTGTATATATAAAGCTATAATTTTAATGCAATCCAAATCAAAGCTAACTGGGTTTTAGTTGTAGAAACTGGCAAGTTGATTCTAACAGTTTCATATAGATGCAAATGATCAAGAATAACTGAGACAATCTTTAAAAGATAAACAAAATCTGAAGACTTATATTAAGACCTACATAACTACCATATTTATGACAAGGGGTTTTCTATTATGGCAGACAAAAAGAAAGATCACAGTAATAGTCCCAGAAACAGATCCATATAAAGGAATTTGATTTATATCAAAGGCAAGATGAACCATATTAAGCTGGATAAATGACAGTCTTTCCTGACAAGTAGAAAAGGCCCATTGGTCATATGCATGAAAACAGGAAATATTGACTTTAATCTCATACTGTAAAAAATAAATTTTAGATATATTCTGCATATAAATCTGAAAAGTAAAATGACAAAGCCTTTAAAGTATAGCATAGAACAGTATCTACATGAGTTTAAGTATCAAATAATATATTCTAAACACAAGGCATAGGAAGAAGAGATCAAAATAACAGAATAGAAGGACAGGAAGCTCACCTCTTCCCACAGATAAATCAAAATTACATTTATAAACAGAACAATTCTTATAGAAAATATACTGAATGTTGGGGAAAGATCTCATACAACCAAAGTGGCAAGAAAGATCACCATGTAACCAAGCAGGACAAAAGGTTTAAAAAAAAAAAAAAAAGGGAAGAGGGAAAGATAGGACCTGAGCCCCTGGGAGGGAGCTGTGAAAGAGGAAAGGTTTACCTCTAGGCTCAATTAGTCTTTAAATAATAATGAAGACCTTCACTGAGGTATTCCCAGTGCCCATAAGACTAGCTGCCCATTCATAAATCTTGACTTAGAAATGCACTTCCTGTTTCCAAGCATGTACCCCCCAGACCCTAGGTTAACTGTGAAATTGTCCCAATCGTCCTTCAGCTGTGTCGGGGGCAGCTGTGAATGCTTCTGGTTCATGGGCCCCCTGATCTCACCCTGTGAGTAAGTTACCTATAACAATAAACTGATCCACTGATTATTAAAACAAAAAAAAAAAAAAAAGAGGAAAGGTTTACTCACTCTGGGAGGTGTTCCCAGAGTGTTCCCAGGTGTTCCTTGACTAGCTGGGAGATCAGCCAGGACAGAAAGGGAGCTTCAGAAACTCAGAGGAGAGTGCAGCAGATAGATTACAGCAGGGAGAACAGACAGAGACCAGTACAGATGGTCCTGGCCACCTCCCTACACTCCTCAGCCCGAAACACATCGGCTGGTAATCCCAGGGGCTGGATGCTGAAACCTGGACTTTGGCAGGCAGGCCACGGGAGAGGAGCATGGTTGGCTGTGCATCGATGGCCTGAAGGGACTGGAGTGTGAGCTGAGCTGCGGCTAATGTTGTACACAGAACAGATCCTGGGTCCTCCACAGAAGCCTCGGTGAGTAAAGGGAGAGACACTGCTCTGCCTAAGCAACATCATTCTAGGTGGGTTCATAGTCGGTTCAACTCCACCTCAACAAAGCTCTGGGAGTTCACAAGCCCCTTCAGGTTGCTTACACTTGGAGACGGGTTGAAACCTGAGCCAATCCCCAGTGGCCATAGGATTTGGCAATTTCGGAAGCTGAGCTGAAGTCTAAGGACTGTCTAAGTGGCTGTGAGATCCAAAGATTCACCCCACCTCAGGCAGCTTTGTAAATGCAGTGGCTGGGGCAGGTCTAGAGTTAGCAGCTACAGGATTTGCTGCATGAGCGCAGGGAGGCAGGCAGGATCTGGGTCTGAGCTGATGCTGGAATTCCCACATGGGTCCAGGCGTGTGACTACAGTGGTCCCAGTGCTTCACTTCAGTGGATCTGCAACAACTGATCTGTGCTGGTGACTTTGTGAGTAAAGCACCTGAGGGAAACCCTAGCCAACTGCCTGCGTTTCCACGGTTGAGGCGGGGCTGAGGGCAGTGCCAACAAGAGTGTGCTTTGTGAACTTGCACACTGGGTGACAGGAAACAGCACATAGCATGTTTTTCAGTGGAGAAATCCAGCAGAGGAATATTCAGTGGCTCCTCTGCCAGGGTGAGCACATCAGTCTCACCTTTATCATGCCAAAGCTCAGAGACAGATCTGGGGGTTTCTACTCCAATAACCAGGGTGCAGACCCCATTATTGGCAAGACTGTTGACAAGCACAGAGCAAAGAGGAGGACCCCTTCAACATCTGGTTCAAACTGTGGTCAAGACAATAACAATTACACCCCCTGTCAAGGGAATAAGGGCCAGCACACACTGAGGAAAGACATGGCAGACATCTGTACTAAAAATAGCCCTCACACCAAAAATATTGGACTCTCACAGGCTAAACAGGCACGTTCCTGCATAAAAGCAGTCCTCCAAGAGAACAGTACATTACTGTTTCTCCTCAACTCATAGAGTCAGAGAAATCTAAGTAAAATGAAGCAGAGGAAACACTCCCAATCAACAGATCAAAAGAATTCCTCTGAAAGAAGAATGAAACAGATCAGTCCAGTCTACAACACCTCAAGTACAACAGAAACTACAACGCAACATTGTAAATAAACTATATTTCAATATCAAAATTTTAAAAAGAAAGCATAAAGAACCAGCCAGGCATAAAAGAAATATTGATAATCTGGACTATATTAACATTAAAAATATTTGTTAATTAAAACCATCATTAAGATGGTGAAAATTCAACCATCATGTGTGAAGAGATTTGTAGTTCTTTTATTGTATTATAGACTTTTATTAAAAATATATAAAAAATCCTATAAAGCAGTATGAAAAATGTGGACAACCCAATAGAAAAGTGAATATACAAATGGCTAATAAACAGATGAAAATCCTCAAATTTATTAGTTAGGAAAGAAAGGCAAATTAAACTTATAAAGAAGTACCATTATATACATATACCAAAATGATTGGAACTAAAAAACTGCTACAGGGGTATCTCAAATAATTAAAAACAGAATTACCATATGACCCAACAATCCTGCTTCTAGGTCTACACCCAAAAGAATTGAAAGCAGGGATTTAAACACATATTTGTACACCCATGTTTAGAGCTGCATGATTCACAATACCCAAAAGATAGCAATAACCCAAGGATCAATTGATAAATGAATGGATAAACAAAATGTGGTACATGCAATGATTGAATATTAAAAAGGAATGAACCCTTATAAAGGAATGAAATTCTGATACAAACTACCATATGGATGAACATTTATTAAATCATTATGCTAAGTGAATTAAGCCAGATTCAAAGGAACAAATATACAATTCCATTTATCTGAAGTATCTAGAATAGTCACATTTATACAGACAGAAAAAGGATAGCAGTTAATGGGAGCTGGTAGAAGAGGAGACTGTGCAGTTATAGTTTGATAGGTACAGAGTTTCAGTTTGGGATGATGAAAATATTCTGGATATGGATATACTGATGGTTGCAAAACAGTGTGACTATAATGCCACTGAGTTGTAAATTTACATTTTTAAATGGCAAATTATGTTATATATATTATCAATTTTAAAAAGTAATTTAAAAAAATATTTCAAATACAAAATGTTGGGAAGAATATAGAGTGACTAGAAACTCTCATATATTGCTTGTGGGAATATAAATTGGCACAAGCACTTTGGAGTATTTTTGGCAATATTTGTGAAAGTTGAATGTAGGCATTCTCTGCTGCTAAGTCACTTCAGTCGTGTCCGACTCTGTGCGACCCCATAGACGGCAGCCACCAGGCTCCCCGTCCCTGGGATTCTCCAGGCAAGAACACTGGAGTGGGTTGCCATTTCCTCCTCCAATGCATGAAAGTGAAAAGTGAAAGTGAAGTCGCTCAGTCGTGTCCGACTCTTAGCAACCCCATGGACTACAGCCCACCAGGCTCCTCCATCCATGGGATTTTCCAGGCAAGAGTACTGGAGTCGGGTGCTTAGCAATTATACAATTAGGTTCCTACATAACATAAAAAAGTGTTGCCATCTACTATAATGTGGATGGCTTTCACATACAACATTGAAAAAAACAGTATATATTGCATTGCTGCATTTATATAAAGTTCAAAAATAAGCAAAACTTATCTATGACAATAGAATTTAAAAAGTCAAGCTCGTGGTTATCTTGGGGTGGAGGGAAAGAAGTTGGCTGGGGCATGAGTGGTCTTTTAGGGTGCTAGAAATATCTTGCTTCTTAATCTGAGTGCTTGTTACTTTTGGAAAACTCATGGAGCTCTATACTTATGTTTTCTGTACTTTTCTGTTTATATGCTGTGTTTCAATTAAAATGTTTCTTAAAAATCAATCATCTGGCATTTTGAACATTTCAAAATGTAATCTGAACATTTCCTTTCATCAACCCAATCATATAATAGAACAAAGAAGGCTTTCTACAATTCTTTCCTCAATGGAAATGGTTGAAATAGGCCAAGGCAAAATCACCTGAAAACCAATCTATTTTCTAACTTTGGAAAGTAAGTAGCAAGATTTAACATACCTGTGTGTTTAGCCACTCATATTTGACTCTAAGCAATATCACAAGGGAATCTTGTTCCAGTTGGCAATAAGCTATCAAATCTGTATGTGATCCATTTGTGATGGAACTACATTCAGTCAGTCACAAAATAAATCTACTATGCACAAATATGCATGCATGTGTGTGTGCACACACATACACGGGGCTATGGAAAATTATTATTAGGAACAAGGAAGCTAAACCACTCTCAGTCTCCAAGTTTACATGAAGGTTTACAAAACTCAGAAGGGTAGAAATATTGTGGTCATTTGTTTTGTAAATATCAAGTGACAGCAATTTTGTATGATATATGTAAGTTATTCAATCCCATTCCAATTTAATTTTTTCTTTTGCTTTTATTCAAACTTGTGTACAGAAAATTACACATGTATTTCATCCTAACCTAAGCTCTCTTGAGTAATCCAGAGATACTAAATCAAAAAAGCAGTAAGTAAATTTTTTGAAAGGTGGGAACAGAGTAACTGGGAGGGAAAAGTGGGAAATAAGATGATGAAAATAACTAGAAGAGGTCAAGAGAAAGAGAAAATAAATAAGGAGATGTAAGTGGACATTGAGAGAAGAGAAATGAGAGAGAACAAGTAAAGAGAAACAAAGCAGTGGAAAAAGAAAAAACTAAAGAGAGCCCTGTGGAAATTAAATAGGCAGAAATCTGGATGTCAAATAAGGCAAATACAAAATAAGCTATAAAGTAAAACTCCAAATCACTATCAAAAGTTTTCACACTTCATAGAAGAATTGTCCTAAAAAATTAGCACTTTCATGCCCACAAATTTTCTACCTTTATGATTTTTTACCTTCACAAAATCATTCTTAGGAAACTTCTTTAAACTGTGTACGTGTTAGTTAACAGATTAACTCCTTTAGAGACTGGCTTAGTGCCAAAACAGTCACTATCCTTTGAAGATCAATTCAAAAAGAGGATAAATAACTATAGAAATACAATGAAAATTAATAGAAAAAATGAATTTATCAAAATATTGTAAATATCCATTCAGAAAATTGGGAATGAAACAATGAGAGAAGCTGCTATGACTGATCATTAAGGGAGAATAGGAGAAAAGAGGGAAGGGGAGAGTCATGACAAGGCAAGGGAGATAGAGACTAAGTTAAAGAGAAACTGTAGAGAAAGAGAATCCTACAGATTACTACCGACATCTGTCAGCTCTTCATCTTCTCTCTCTCAATGTTTACATTATTTGTAACTACACCAAAAAAATCCTAACCAGTACTACAGATATACTTATTAGGTAACTGAACTTCAGTGCATGGGGAAATAATTCAGTAAAGTGAAACTGAAAAATAGAATAGTTCTGTACTAACATATCAGATATTTCCTAAGTTTGGCCATTTGGTAAAGCCCCAGCTACCACCAGGATGTGTTTCCCTGGTGACTCAGTTGTAAAATATCCATCCGTCAATGCAGAAGATGTGGGTTCAGTCCTTGGGTCAGGAAGATCCCCTGGAGAAGGGCATGGCTATCCACTCCAGTAGTCTTGCCTGGGAAATGCCATGGACAGAGGAGCCTGGTCCATGGGGTCCCAAAAGAGTCAGATATGACTGAGCATTAGCAACTAAACCACCACCACCTCCATTAGGACAAGCTGTTCCAGGTGGGGTCTGATCTACTTCATATGGGCAAACCTGATAGCACCTATCCTGTTTTTCTGAGGTATCACGATTTTGGCCATGGTATAAGAAACCAGGGACATTTTTAGAACCACTGTGAAGTGTAGGGGGAGAATTAAGGCCCCATGCACTTAACTTTGACCAGAAATGGGTGCTGGGGGCTATATTCCCCTTTAAGTCCCTGGATCTACTGTCAAGAGAAGTAGTTGTTTATATAGATTTTCAGATGACAGTCCTATGGACTCAAGCAAGCTCTTGACATCAAGTGGTGACCAGTTCTATTCCTGCACTGGTTCTTCCTACTTCCTTGCCTCACCTTTTCACTTATCCCTTCTCTGTGAGATTGTACCCCCTAATAAAGAATTCACATCAGGCTGCTTTCTGAAGAACCCAGTCTAAGGCAGCCCTCAAAAGGCTAAAACTCTTTGGGATTCAGTGTTTATATATTTAGATAGCAGACAAAATATGGTACAAAGTGAGGAAAACAAAAAGCTGCTGATCAGCCACTATTTAAGTTAACCCAGGACTACCTTGTTCATTGGATTCTCCCTGATGTCAAATGCTACTTTAAAAAATGTGGCTTATACCACCCGTTGAGGGAATTGATACATAATTTAAACCCCATTTTTCAAAAGTTATTTAACTAAGTAACTGAAAACTGGTAATAAACATGAAACATATGCAAAGCATCCTCCTTCTTTCTCTTTTTTTATGTTATACACTCCCCTTGACTGAGGCCACTTAGCCACAAGAACCCCATCCCCGCTACATTCCTGCCTTGCTCCTAGCAACTTTATCTCCACCTTAGTAGTTTTGGCAACCTAAGCACTGGCCCTTGCCTTATATTTTCCTGTCTTTAGAAAAGGAAAGTCTTGCTTGAAGTCCTAAATTTTGGGACTGCAGTGTCCTTGCTGCCAGATTTCGTGCTGCCTTCTTGCCTTGGGAAATCTGTGATTATCAACTATTAATACTTTGTGTTTCCTGGACAGTATGATCCACCCACTTTTTAGGATATCTCAGTTACTCCATGTTAGAGCTTAACCATGACTGTGGTGCTGGAGAAGGCTCTTGCAAGTCCCAAGGACTGCAAGGAGATCAAACCAGTCAATCCTAAAAGAAATCAACCCTGAATATTCATTGGAAGGACTGATGCTGAAGTTGAAGCTCCAATACTTTGGCCACCTGATGCAAAGAGCTGGCTCATTAGAAAAGACCCTGATGCTGGGAAAGATTGAAGGCAGGAGGAGAAGGGGGTGACAGAGGATGAGATGGTTGGATAGCATTACCAATTCAATGGACATGAACTTGAGCAAACTCCGAGAGATACTGATGGATAGGGAGGCCTGGTGTACTGCAGTCCATTGGGTTGCAAAGAGTTAGACACAACTTAGAGACTGAACAAATACAACAAATGATTGTGAGCTTCTATCCACTCATTAATAACATGTTTTGTCTAGCAAACATTATTAGAGTAGCTCTAATTCCAGCCAAGAAGAATATGTCACAGAATTCATGCTTAATCCCAGTGAAGGAGCACTCCCTTCCTCTCCTTCCTCCCACTGAATTGAGCCAGTCAATTTTAGCTCCCTCCTCTCTGGTACACTTCCAGCTGGAATCATTGATATTGTATGTCTACATCTCCTATCTGTCCATATCTTGAACTAGTCCTGAACAATGTAGACAATATATTAGCTGTCAGAAACATGGACTTGGGCAAACTCCAGGAGATGGTGAGGGACAAGGAGGCCTGGCGTGCTGCAGTCCATGGGATCATGAAAAGTTGTACATGACTGGGCAACCAACAACCATGAAAGAAACATGGATTATAATGTGATATCAAGACCATAAGGGAAAAGGATGAAGTTAAAGTCAATTTACATTATTTACCAAACTCATGTTTGGTTTCCATTTACCCTCTTTTTCTTTTAATATAGCAATCTTTATAGCAAGTAGAGATCACAAAGCCCCACTTTTCTATGCCTTTATCCTTTATCTCATTTTTCATGAATTCAGTGAGGCAGTGTTTGGTAATAGCATCAAATTAGTAAGAAATCTGAGGTCTACCAATTTGACAATGATATACCTGTCAAAATGGGTTTACTTTCAGCCTGTACCAGGTATAATTAGAATAAAGTATCTACTTCTTAGCATTTCTCTTGGGTTGACCCAACTCTGAAAGCTCTCAGGTCCTTAAAGCATATTGATTAATAATATGATTTTTCCCAGACCCCTGTAGCTAGTGAAGCACCCACTAAAGATGATATCTGTAGTCAAAATTTGAATGTGCACAGTTTCAAATTATCTACTTTGATGTACAAAACAGTATCATCTGAAAAACTCATTTGTTTAAAGTTTTATATTTTAGCCATTAAAAAATTTCATTCTTTCGAATGAATGTGCTGTAAACATTTCCATACCTACTGAGTAATATTAATTATATAAAGGTTTGAAAAAATATTAATCATTAAAAGCAGAAATAGGATGTGCAATAGCCTGGAAGAACTGGTATTATCACTTTTGTGGCCAGTTTAATGCATTCTTATAATAATCATTTTTACCTAAATCATCATGATCCAGGGAAAGATACTTTCTTTGGAAGTAGACAGGTGGGGGCAGAAGAGACAGGAAGGAGATATGACAATCTTACCATGCTTTAAATAGTCACATTAGATATTAGTCACATTTTCATCAACTCATTTAAATATACTGTAATAGACACTGTAAAAGTGATCCTTTAAAGATTTCACTGTGTGATAGTCCTGTCACTTCCTGCCCAAAGTATAGCATGAAAAATGAGTTGGTCACTATCTAGACCAAAAGAAAGGAAGGAAGGAAGGAGAGAGGGAGGAAAAACGAAGGAAGAAAGGAAAGAGAGACAGAACTTTACTAATGCTGAAATTTCATGGTCTTAACTGCAGATAGTCTTAAACACAAATATACATGTGTGATATTACTTTGTGCAATAATTTAGAGGCATGTTCAATATCTATGCAAAATTGGTTAGTGCATTAGTGGTCAACAGTGAATGTCCCATTCGTATGGTCTATTGGCAAGATATTGGGGTCAAAAAGAATCTCCCTCACTGAATTGCTTCAGTATCTGAAATTACCCATACATTTAATGTCTCAAAATGGTTAATTCAGAGGTCCAAAATTTGGTAGAAATTTTGCATGTGAAGAGAGGTGTGCTTAGTTCAAGTAAGCAATTAGATTAGTTGGGTAAAATCATTATCTTAATTTCATAAAAAAGTGAATAAAATCTGATAATGGGTATAATTAGGAAAGCAAGAGTATTGACTTTATGTTCTTATATTTTGCAAAAACCATTAAACAAGGCTACCTTAGGAAAACTGGACTTGAGAAGTATGATTATGGGAGAGGACTTGTAGTATTTCTCCCCAGGAGTCCCTTGTCTTAGTCAGGATTCTCTGAAGAAACAGAAGCAGTAGGATCTGTATATAAAGACATTTATTGTAAGGAATTGGTTCACGTGATTGTGGAAGCTGGGAAAATCCTGAGGTCTACAAGTAAATTCCTGGCAACCCAGTAAGAGATGATGGTTTAGTCCCAGTCTTACTCTGTAGGCCTGCAAACCAGGAAAGCCAATGGAACAATTCTAGTCTAAAGGTCAGCAGGCTCCAAACCCAGGAAGCACTAATGTTTCAGTTTTGATTCAAGGGCAGGAAGAAGACAATATTCCAGTTTGAAGTCCATCAAGCTGGAAGAATTCTCACTTACTTAGAGGAAGGTAAGCCTTTTTGTTCTATTCAAGCCTTTGACTGATGGGATGAAGACAACCTGCTTTACTCACTTTCACAATTCAAAAGTTAATCTCATGTAAAAATACACTCATAGAAATATCTAGAATAATATTTGATTGAGTATCTGGCCACCCTTTGATGAACCTAGTTGACTCATAGAATTAACATCATATCCTTCTTTCCCTGTTGACTTAGCTTATGTTAACAATGAAAATGAATACTGAAAAGATGGAAGCCAACTGATGCTGGGTGGCTGCAAACGCATGGTTGAAAAGTCATAGAGAAGCACTTTTCCATAAAAAAGTCTTAACAGTGTTTCACGCCTGGGTAAGGGGAATAGGAAAGAATGGCCTATAAGTTCTCGTATAGTTGGAGCTTTATCTTTTTGATCACATAGTGTGAGTGCCCAGTAATATACACTACATGATTAAATAATTCTTCGTTGACTTACTGAACAGATGAATGAAAGTTTAAAAGATTTAGAGAAGTTAGAAAAATTGCACTAAACTTTAACATCAGAGAATGTGATGGGTTAGGATCAGAAATTCAGATAAAGCTAAAGATACAAAAGTTCAATCTGGTAAAAATTAAATGTCCAGAGAATTTGGGACACTGTCTTTACTGAAGACAAATAATTCTGTATAAACAGTAGTACTCATAAATACTTAATTGAAAATTAATGAATTAGTAATGACTCTAGGACAGAAACTATTTGCTCTCCATTTCTGTTGTTAATGTTACTTTTTTCTTTCTTTTCCCAATCTAGATTACCCCCTTTAATACTAATGGTCTTCCTAGAGTGCAACTCACTACTGTTTATCATCCTATCAGGATACTCAGCTAACTTTCATTTCGTCATGGAAAACTGGGTTTATCTTCAAGTACCTAATCTAGCCATATGGACATGTCTGCTTGCCAGGTATCATAATGCTCCATTCTGATACATTTCATGGTCATCCCAAACCAAGTTGTCCTTCTGTATGTATCTTGAGTTAATGACTTGTAAGTTTTTATGGCGGAGAGAAGGTATTTTGTAAGAATTAAAGCAAGAATCTCATTGATAAAAGCTAAAACTGTACATTTCTTTTTCATATATAAGGATTACATTCATCCATCCATTCATTCAAAATACTACTGAGAAAATATTACATGCCAGGTGGTCATTTGGGCAGTATGGATACAATAGTGAGTCACATACATGATACCTGCTTCAGTGAATCTTATATTCCAATAAAAAATTCTATATAAAAAACAAAAGCAAATATCTTTTTAAGTCAGAGAAGTGGACAGTGTACATTCACCAACTATAGCGAGCACATTGACCTAGCAGACCTAGTGAAAACAATTAACACCACTTAATAGCTTTATCCCCATTCCAGTGTTCCAAAAGCCTTTCCCATTTGTTCTTATAAATTATGGTTTATCATTTATCTTTTCTAATTTATACTTGATTACAACCACCAGCTGACAAACTATGGGCTTCCCACACCAATGAATTAATTTCAAACTGGAACAAAAACTGATTCCACCCTGTCCTTTTCAAACGCTCTTGACCCAACCCATTCCAGACAGGCCATATTTCTACATTAAGTAACAAAATACAGAAAGAAGAAATGGAGATGGATTAAAAAAGACAAAATCCAAAGAAAATAAGTGGTTTAAGGAAAATATGTGATGATGGTATGGGGTGCTATAAAATTTTTATTGCCACTTCCTTGGGAAGACCAGCATAACTTATGTCTGCTGCTGCCACTTATAAGTAATATGGTCACCACAAACTCACTGCGGTAAAAACTTCAAACATTTTCACCACCACATATTATACACTTACACCTACACCAGTAATTTAGTGACCTTTCCAGATGCCTTCCTCTGTGATACTTTATTTCTTGATGCCCCTTCTTTTTTTTTTTAATTTAATGGGACAAATTCATTTTTAGCACAGCATGTAGCTGATTAAACACAGAGCTCTGATAATTTTTTAAAATAAGGCTGCAACAATTAATGCACCACATCTGACGCTGTGTCTACCACAATAAATACTTTGGATGAATCTTCCCTATGTTAGGCACTGCAAAATAAGTCAATGGTTTCTCCCATTCTTGTGAATAAAGATAAGGTTCACCTTCATTGATTCATTTGGATCTATTGCCTCAACATTGCTTAACTATAAGAATCATGGAAATTCAGAATGATCTTACATCCTAACTAGTGAATTTTAAACAATGTTACAATTATTCTAAGAGCTGATACATGGTTCAGAATGGTTTGATGAAACTGAGGTAGCTTCAAGTAGAATAGTTCTATTTTAATCTATTCTATATATGGGAGTTCTACACAAGATTTTATTTGAGGCAACATTTACGCTGAGAAAATGTACACACAAACAAAAATATATAAACAAAGTACCTAGAAAATGACTCATCTGGATAAATATTTCCATTTGAGAGGTGAGAAAACATATCTCTAGGAAGGTTAAGTGATAAATATACATTCACACAGCCACTTGGAGGCACAACTGAGACCAGCACAGGTAGTTCCCCTAAATTCCAGTCTATTATTCATCCTCTGAGACAACAATGAATTATATACCTATAATTAATATTATTTATGATATAAATAGTGTTGGAACTGGGCTGAGTACCATATGTGACATAAACTATATTAGACATAACAGTTTCAGACAATATATTTAGCTAGTGCAAACACATTTTGTTTTTCTTTTCCCTGAGTAAAGAGCAGGCTACAGGCTAATAACAAGAAAAAAACTTTCAGATTATAATTTTCAGGAAATCATGACATTGCTTAAAGAATTTTGGAGGGAGTATGGTTGAGTAAGAGGACATGGAGCTCACCTCCTCCAGTGAACTCATAAAAAATACATCTACATATGGAACAATGTTCACAGGAAACTAAGTGGTAACTGGGAAAAGGACTCCTCTACAACCAGACTGTGAGAAAAATCCACATGTGATTGGGCAGGATGGGAGAAAAGGATCAGGCTGGGACCTGTACCCCTGTGAGGGGAGTCAGAGGAAAAGAGAGATCACCAAGGTAGACACTAACTTTGGGGAATGTACAGGTTGAGCCACAGATCAGGCATCCCAGATAAGCCCCCTTGGTGGCTTGGAGAATTGCAGTGAATGAAAAGCTGCAAAAGCCTAGAATCTACTCATGAGGAGTATACAGGTACTGGCTTGCCCCTAGGCAGGGCAGAAAGAGGTTGGCCCTAGCAGCTGCCAGCTCAGCGTTCTCCCCAATCTGAAGCAATGAAAACCCTGACCCAACTCACTCCATATTCCAGACTGGCACTAGATCTAGGGTGGCCAGGACTTTGGAAAGACTTGATTTAGGTACTCAGAGGTGACCTTGGGTCCAAGGCAAAGCCCAGGTAGTGTGGTACAAACCACTGTTGGTGCTTACTCAAGCAGCTGTGCAAAAATAGTCAACATTTCTGAGGGCAGCGAAGTGGCTGGAATTCTTTTGTTTTTTTTTTTTGTTTGTTTGTTTGTTTTTTTTATTCTTCCAATTTTATTTTATTTTTAAACTTTACATAATTGTATTAGTTTTGCCAAATATCAGCTGCATGCCCCAGCTGAAGTCCTGTGAACACTCCAGCCATGCTCACTCAATATCCCAGGCTAGGACGAGATCTGGAGCAGACATGACAGAGGAAAAGATGCGATGACAGGATGCATCTCAGCAGAGCCACCATGTTTATACAAGTAAAGCATTAGAACTCCAAGTGCCCAAGTCCCACTTTTCTCATCCCTCCACTTCTCTGGTGAAAAGGACCCAGTGAGGGGAGAAGGAAAAACATACACTTAAAGGGAACAGACCTAGCTGAAGCCTAACCCTCAGGGTTTCCACTCAAGCAACATGGTAACAGACTCCACCCTCTGACAGAGCAGAAATGGCCGCTGAGTAGAGAGGAAGTCCCACCTCATATCCTGCCTAGGCTCTATTCTTCCATTGCAAACACAATCCCTACCAAGGTGATACCTAACAGCATATCCTGAGGATAGATGTCACAGTGTTCACATCAAATCCAGCCCTCCCACCAAAGATACTGGGTACATGCAGTCAACATAGAGATACTCACACATAAAATTATACCTTCAAGACAAAAACAGGTAACTATTTCACCTAAATTGACAGAGACAGAGAAAGTTAAGCAAAATGGAAAGGCATAAGAACTGCTCCCAACTGAAAGAAACAGAGAAAGCCCTAAAAAATAAATACTGAAACAGAAATAAATATTATACCAGACAAACAATTCAAAACATTATTAATAAAAGTTAACAGAATTGTTGTGATGTTCAGTCGTGCAGTCCTGTCTGACTCTTTGTGACCCCATGGACTGCAGCATGCCAGGCTTCCCTGTCTTTCACCATCTCCCAGAGCTTGCTCGAATTCATGTCCATTGAGTCAATGATGCCATCCAACTATCTGATCCTCTGTTCCCTTCTTCTCCTGCATTCAATCTTTCCCAGCATCAGGGTCTTTTCTAAAGAGCTGGCTCTTTGCATCAGGTAGCCAAATTATTGTTGCTTTCACTTCAGCATCAGTCTTTCCAATGAAATACTCAGAGTTGATTTCCTTTAGGATTGACTGGTTTGATTTCCTTGCTATCCAAGGGACACTCAGGAGTCTTCTCCAACTTCACAGCTCAAAAGCATCTATTATTTCATGTTCAGCCTTCTTTATGGTCCAACTCTCACATCCATACATAAATAATGGAAAAACCACAGCTTTGACTATACAGACTTTTGTAGGCAAAGTAATGTCTCTCCTTTTTAATATGCTGTCTAGGTTTGTCATTGTTTTTCTTCCAAGGAGTAAGTGTCTTTGAATTTTCGTGGCTGCAGCCACCATCTGCAGTGATTTTGGAGACCAAGAAAATAAAGTCTGTCACTGCTTCCATTGTTTCACTATCTATTTGCCATGAAGTAATGGGACTGAATGCATGATCTTCATTTTTTGAATGTTGAGTTTTAAGCCAGAATTTCCACTTTTCTCTTTCACTTTCATCAAGAGGCTTTTCAGTTCCTCTTCATTTTCTGCCATAAGGGTGGTGTCATCTGCATATCTGAGGTTATTGATATTTCTCCCAGCAATCTTAATTCCAGCTTGTGCTTTATCCAGACCAGCATTTCTCAAGATGTACTCTGCACATAAGTTAAATAAGCAGGCTGATGACATGCAGCCTTGATGTACTCCTTTCCCAATTTGGAACTAATCCAGTGTTCCATGTCTGGTTCTAACTGTTGCTTCTTGACCTGCATACAGGTTTTGCAGGAGGCAGGTAAGGTGGTCTGGTATTCCCATCTCTTGAAGAATTTTCCACATTGTTGTGATCCACACAGTCAAAGTGTTTGGTGTAGTCAATGAAACAGAAGTAGATGTTTTTCTGAAATTCTTTTGCTTTTTTGATGACCCAACAGATGTTGGCAATTTGATCTCTGGTTCCTCTGCCTTTTCTAAATCCAGCTTGAACATCTGGAAGTTCTCAGCTCACGTACTGTTAAAGCCTGGCTTGGAGAATTTTGAGCATTACTTTGGTAACATGTCAAACGAGTGCAATTGTGCAGTAGTTTTAACATTCGTTGGCATTGCCCTTCTTTGGGATTGGAATGAAAATTGACTTTTTCCAGTCCTGTGGCCACTGCTTAGTTTTCCATATTTGCTGACATATTGAGTGCAGCACTTTAAGTTCCTTAATTAATAGAATTAGGGAAGATAATCAACATAAACACAAATCATTTTAATAAGGAACTAGAAAATATAAAGAAGACCCAATCAAAAAAGATATTTTACTATCTGAGGTAAAACACACTCTAGAAGCAATGAACAGCAGACTAAATGACACAGAAGATTACATAAGTGAACTGGAAGTTAGAATAATGAAAATCATCTAATCAGAAAAGCAGATAGAAAGACAAATGTAAATTAAAAAGTGCAACATAAAGAAATTTCAGAGATAACATCAAACATGCCAACATTTGCACTATACAGTTCCAGAAGGAGAAAAAAAAAGCGAAGAGTATAAAAAATGTATTTAATTATGGCTGAAAACTTCCCAAATCTAAACAGGGAAACATATCCAGCTTTAAGAATTACAGAGGGTCCCAAAAACTATGAACCAGAAAAGACCCACACCAAGATATATCATAATTAGACTGCTGCTGCTGCTAAGTCGCTTCAGTCGTGTCCGACTCTGTGTGACCCCATAGATGGAAGCCCACCAGGCTCCCCCATCCCTGGGATTCTCCAGGCAAGAACACCGGAGTGGGTTGCCATTTCCTTCTCCAATGCATGAAAGTGAAAAGTGAAAGGGAAGTCGCTCAGTCGTGTCTGACTGTTAGCAACCCCATGGACTGCAGCCTACCAGGCTCTTCCATCCACAGGATTTTCCAGGCAAGAGTACTGGAGTGGGTTGCCTTGCCTTCTCCATCATAATTAGACTATCAAGAGTTAAATGCAAAGAAAGAATTCTAAAAGCAGAAAGTTAAAACAAAAAGTCATATGCAAGGGAACCCCAATAAGGCTATCAGCTGATTTCTCAGCAGAAACTCTGTGGGTCAGAATGAATTGGCATGATCTATTCAAAGGGCTAAGAGCAACAATCCTTCTACCTAGGATACTCTACCCAGCATGATTATCACTTAGAATAGAAGGAGAAATAAGAACTTCTCAGACAAGTAAAAACCAAAAACTTCAGCAATATTAAACCTATTCTAAAAGTAATGTTGAAGGGTCTTATCTAAATGGAAAATAAGTAAAAATCTGTAGGGAAGGAAAAATCCCAATAGAAAAGACAGATATATAGTAAAGATTAAAGGTCACTTAACCAGGCTAGTATGAAGATTAAAAGACAAAAATACATATATATAAAAGCAATTATAACTATTAAAAAAGTAAAGGGATAGGCACAAAGATATAAAATATAACAACAACAAAAAAACCCTGTGGGAGAGGAATAAACAATCTAAGTTTATTAGAATGTCTTTGAAATTAAATGACTACCAGTTAAAATCAATTTAATGTACTTACAGGTCAAGATATATGAAATCCATAGTAACCACAAATCAAAAGCTAAAGATACAAAAAAAAAAAAAAAAAAAAAACCAAAAAGAAAGAAAACCAAGCATACTACTACTAAAAAAAAAAAAAATCATCAAACACTGTGGGAGAAACAAAAGGAAGAAATGAACAGAAAACTAAAACAAAACAATTGGAAAACAAGTAATAAATGACAATAAATACATATCTATCAATAATTGCTTTAAATATCAATGGAATAAATGCTCCAGTCAAAAGAAATAGGGTAGCTGATTAGATCAGAAAACACGTTTCTTTACTATACTACTTGCAAGAGACTCACAACAAAACTAAAGATACAAACAGACTGAATATGAGGATAAGGAAAAAGATATTCTGTACAAATGAATGTGACAAGAAAGCAGGGTAGCAATACTCATGTCTGGCAAATAGACTTTAAAAGAAAAACCGCAACAAAAGATAAAGAAGGGCATTATATAATGATAAAGGGTTCAATAAAAGAAGAGAATATTATACTTAATATATACAAACCCAATACAGGAGCACCTAAATGCATAAAGCAAATACTACAACATAAAAGGAAAAATTGACAGTAATACCTTAACACTAGGAGACTTTGACAATCTGCAGATATCACTGAACAAATCATATTGATATGAACTCAATAATGCACCTGTAATTTTAAATTACACAATAGAACAACTGGACTTCATAGATTTTTACATGAAATTTCATATCAAAACAACAAATGACACATTATTTTCAAGTACCCATGTAACATCCTCTAGAATGGACCACATACTAATTCACAAAATAGGCCTAAACAAATATTAAGAGGGTAGAAATTATATCAAGTATGTTTCCCACCACAACAGTGGAACGAAGACATAGGGATTAAACAACATGCTACTAAAAAACAAAGGAGTCAATGAAGAAATCAAAGAGGAAATCAGAATATACTTTGAGACAAATAAAAATGGAAACATAACTTTCCAAAATCTATGGAATGCAGCAAAAACAATTCTAAGAGGGTAGTTTATAGCAATACAGGTCTTCTTCAAAAAACAGAAAAAGCCTCAAACAATTTAACTTACCATCTAAAAGAATTAGGCAAAATAGATAAATGGAAAAATAAACATATGGGACTGAATTAAACTAAAAAGCTTTAGCACAGCAAAGGAGACCATCAGAAAAATTAAAAGATAACCTATGGATAGGCAGAAAATGTTTCAAATAATGAAACCAACAAGGGATTAATATCTAATACACACATCCACTTCATACATCTCAATAAAAAAAAAAAAAACTCAATCAAAAAATGGGCAGAAGACCTAAATAGATATATTTCCAAAACAGACACATAGGTGGCCAAAGGGCACATGAAAAGATGTTTATAGCACTAATTATTAGAGAAATACAAATCAAAATCATAATAAGGTATTACCTCACACCTATCAGAATGGTAATCATCAAAAAGTCTACAAATAACAAAAAGTTAGAGAGGATATACAGAGTGAAGTAAGCCAGAAAGAAAAACACCAATACAGTATACTAACGCATATATATGGAATTTAGAAAGGTGGTAACCATAACCTTGTATGCGAGACAGCAAAAGAGACACAGATGTATAGAACAGTCTTTTGGACTCTGTGGGAGAGGGAGAGGGTGGGATGATTTGGGAGAATAGCACTGAAACAAGTATAATATCATATATGAAATGAGTTGCCAGTCCAGGTTCGATGCACGATACTGAATGCTTGGGGCTGGTGCACTGGGACGACCCAGAGGGAGGGTATGGGGAGGGAGGAGGGAGGAGGGTTTAGGATGGGGAACACAGGTATACCTGTGGCGGATTCATTTTGATATATGGCAAAACCAATACAATATTGTAAAGTTAAATAAAATAAAATTTTAAAAAATGGAAAAAAAGAGAAAACTTGTATACTGTCAATAGACATGTTATTTGGTGCAGCCACTATGGAAAACAGTATAAAGCTTCCTTAGAAAACTAAAAATATGAGTACTGCAAGATTCAGCCTTTGCAATACAGAAAATCACTGCAGATGGTGACTGCAGCCGTGAAATTAAAAGACGCTAACTCCTTGGAAGGAAAGCTATGACCAACCTAGACAGCATATTAAAAAGCAGAGACATTACCTTGCCAACAAAGGTCTGTCTAGTCAAGGCTATGGTTTTTCTAGTGGTCATGTATGGATGTGAGAGTTGGACTGTGAAGAAAGCTGAGCACTGAAGAATTGATGCTTTTGAACTGTGGTGTTGGAGAAGACTCTTGAGAGTCCCTTGGACTGCAAGGAGATCCAACCAGTCCATCCTAAAGGAGATCAGTCCTGGGTGTTCATTGGTAGGTCTGATGTTGAAGCTGAAACTCCAATACTTTGGCCACCTGATGCAAAGAGCTGACTCATTTGAAAAGACTGTGATGCTGGGAAAGATTGAGGGCAGGAGGAGAAGGGGACGACAGAAGATGAGATGCATGGATGGCATTACCGACTTAATGGGTTTGGGTGGACTCCGGGAGTTGGTGATGGACAGGTAGGCCTGGCGTGCTGCAGTTCATGGGGTCACAGAGAGTCGGACATGACTAAGCATCTGAACTGAACTGAACTGTATATATCTGAAAGAAATGAAAACACAACTACAAAAAGATATGTTCAGAACAATGTTCACAGCAGCACTATTTACAAGAGCCAAGACATGGAAGCAAACCAAGCGTCCATCAACAGATGACTGGATTATGGTGTGGTATCTGTACATACATACACACATTGTAATAGACACAAACACAGACATACACAATGGAATATTTCTCAGCCATAGAAAAGAATGAAATCCTGTTGTTTGCAGCAGTATGGATGAACCTAGAGATTATTATGCTTAGTAAAAGAAAGTTGAATACTGCATGATGTCACTTATATATGGAATCTTAAAACATAATACAAATGAATATACAAGCAAAAGAGAAATAGACTCAAAGATACAAAATACAAAGTTGTGGTTACCAAAGGAGAATGAAAAGGATACAGGGACAAATTAAGTTTATAGGATTAACAGATACACTCTACTATGTATAAAATAGGTAAACAACAAGGATATATTGTATAGCACAGGGAATTAGAGCCATGATCTTATAATAACCTATAATGGAGTGTCATCTGCAAAAGTACTGAATCACTAACCTGGACACCTGAAACTACCATAATATTATAAATCAACTAGACTTTAGGGAGGAGGGTTCAGGATGGGGAACACGTGTATACCTGTGGCGGATTCATTTTGATATTTGGCAAAACTAATACAATTATGTAAAGTTTAAAAATAAAATAAAATTTTAAAAAAAGAATAAATGTAAAGAATGATCTTATTTAAATATATTATTATCATTGCCCCAAACCTCCAATTTGCTAATCACACCCTGGACTGAAGAAAAGTCCCTTCATATAGTTTCCTAAGTCCAACATGCACCACTGGTCAAGAGAAAGCCTATCTTTTGCACATTTACCTTTCTCTCTCATTCGATTGTTGTAACCCAAATTAAGTCTATAGAACCTGCTTCATCTCATTTTGACATATATAACCAGAAAATCATCATATGTAGTCAAAGAAGAGATAATATTTCTATATCTCAACAGAAGCCATGTTACTGCTGAAAGAGACAGTAGACTCTAAAGTGGAATTTACTCTTAAAAATGCATTTTCATAAAAAGATACTTAGTTTGATATTAGCTATGAGGATTATACTATCTCACTGTGGGGAAACAGGTATATCTTTTATAGATACACTGAGATGCAGTATAGGAAAGAACATTAATATGAGAATTTAGAAATATATTTGAACAGAGGCTTTTTCCTGCCATGGTCACAATTCAGTTGGGTTCTAAAATAAACACCTAGTCATGTACGTAAATAAGGGCAGCAGATGCCAGAGCACAGATTCCAGGCAGGGCCTTCTATAGGAATCTCCATGTTAATAGCTTATGAGAATTATTTTCCACCTATCTGATTCTCCACCGTAGCTTCATAAGTTGTATTCATTGTTGCTCTGTCTGACTGTTACACTTGATTACCCTTAACTCTCTGGTGATATTGCCTGAGTGCACAAATATCTGCCCCAATAAAAATGAGCACCCCACATGCATTCTTTTTCTCTCCATCTCTTTTATTTCTGTCCCTAGGATGCACTAAGCCCTAGGCTATATGCTTCACAATCATTCCTCAATACACTTTTACTCAGTAACTGCAAAGGGTAACCTGGATTTTGATGAACTATCTGGTTAAGCTGTCCACACTGATCAAAATCACAGCTAATTGGCAGATTTCTACATGAATTGAATCCAAAAGTTCCAGAAGGAGCTGCCTATAGGTCTTCCTTGTAAAATAAAACTACTTGTTAAGGCCCCAAAATATCTAGATGTTTTTTCCAAGTTTATATAAAAGGGAATGAACATATGGTGCCCATTAGAATTATAAAAAATTAAAGGTGGTTTTGAAAAATTTGTGAACAGTAGAACTCTGGGGTGTAAAAGGAAGTTGAGATGGTGTGAGGGATGACCCAGGGGAATGACCATTCTGCTCTACTGTAAAGCTGTCCCTGCATATTTCGATCAGAAATATACCCTGAACTTGACAGGAAGGAGGGCACTTGGGCAAGTCACATCTTGTTTGTTTGTTTGTTTTGCATAGACAGAATCTTGAAAGGATTTCTGCCTTAATATTTTGCTAAAATCACATCAACCAAAAGAATTTTTTCTTTGAACATTTAAGACAGGGGAAAAGGGGGTTAGCAAGATTAATAAATACAGTCACAAAGCTAAGACTATTCCAAATGGATCAAATGGACCTAAATATCATCTTAATCACTGTTCTGATGGGAATATGAAATTCACCCAACTAACTGAAAAATCTTGGCCTGTATCAGTAACTGTGTGAATGGAAGCCTTGGCTCTGAGAGCCTCTGATTCAATCTACAAGTTGGAAAGAGTGTACACACAAGACACTTCATCACCCATACAATAGGCTGTAAATTATTTGCATGACATCTTCTTTGCATTAGATGCCATGGGCCTGTAACAGGTTAGTGTAATATATAGACCATTTAAATGACAATAGTCATAAGTTACAGACGGAAAGCTCTATTTTGGCCAGCCATTGTGCTACCTCTTTGCCCAATTTTCAATATGAAAAATCACCACTGAATTTCTAAAACGGCTTCTTGGAACATCAGCTCTGATCTACAGGATTTGTCATGTTGTAGGCTCATCTGTTTCAAAAGCACTCCATTCATTTGTCCCATATTACTAAGATGAGATTTCACTGAATAATTGATGAAAAGAGAAAACTATGAACTACCATACAGTCAGTCATTATGCTTTTGATGCTACCTTTGTGAAAACTAACTACAGTATTAGCCAATAAGCAAACAACCTAAATGATATAAGAGGCAATTTATCAAACGGTCTGTCTATATCTCCACTGATGTTTAAAGATCAGTGTACTGACCTTTCATCTCTGATCATTACAGCAGCTTTTAGTTATACAAATGTGGGGAAGGGAATGGATTTTCAAAGTAGTAAGTAAGTGTGTGTGTGTGTGTGTGTGTGTGTGTGTGTGTGTCACTATCAGCCTACTTTACAATGTTTCTAATCTTAGGCAAGAACAGATAAAGGAATTGGAAAAAATACAAAAAATAAAATAAAATAAAATTTATCCTGTTTATTGTCATGTCACAAACCCCGTGTATAGAGTTACTCTTTTTTAAAATATTAATTTCATTTATTTACGTTTGGCTCTGCTGGGTCTTCATTGCTACACAGGCTTTACTCTAGTTACTGCAAGTAGGGGCTACTCTAAGTTGCTATGGGCAGGCTTCTCATTGTGGTGGCTTCTCTTGTTGCAGAGCATGGGCTATACGGCCTGTGACATGTGGGCTCACTAGTTGGGGCTTCTAGAGTCTAGAGCACAGTTTCAATACTTGTGGGACACAGGCCAAGTTGCTCTGTGGCATATGGGATCTCCTTGGATCAGAGATCAAAGCCAGGTCTCTTGCATTGGCAGGCAGATTCTTTACCACTGAGCAAAGAGAGAGTTAACTTAGGCAGGTTGATACAGAGTCCAAGCCTAAGGCCCCTTTAAGGAGGAGGTGAACATTCTTTTGTTTTCACATTTCTTAGACACATAGGCCTTGTAGGCAGCAGTATATCTTGTTCAATGACATGCCTTATTTGACTCCAGAATGTATGCTATGGGAGAAGGTTTGGGTAAAACTTCCACAGCCTTGAGCTCTGGGTTAACTCATTCCTTCTTGCTTATCTCATGCTGATGTCATCCCAGGATGTATCCTATGGGAAAGGGTCTGGGCAAAATTTTCATAGCCTTGAGGCATTCTATTCTCAGCAGCTAGCAGAAACATATATAATGCGCTGCTTAAACTAGTAAGGTGGGTGATCTTTCTACCCCCTTCTGACGTCTATGTCAGAAGCTTTTTCAGTCACTATCACTTTAATAAAATTTCTACTACACAAAGCTCTGAGTGACTGACACTGTCATTGGCCCCAGAATTAAATCTCCTTCAGAGACAATGAATCCGGCAGCACCATTCACCATACGTGTAACCTATCCCTGTCATCTTGGGGACTATTCCAGGATCTCAAAGACAAAGTATAGCTATTATCTTGGTGCCTAAGCTAAAGGTATCATCACCATGGAAGCCCTACTCTTTTAATAGTCTTATCAATTTTATCAAGTAAATATTATTATCAGGTTACCACCCCCAATCTACATAGGTAATTCCCAAACTGGTATTTAGTCTGCCTTTACATGGATAAAACTCCACATGTGCAATAGACCATATCAGTTTCTGATATTTGAGGTACAGGTGATAAAAAGATGTAGCTGGTCAGGAGATACCAGCACTGTATTTTCCATCAAGCAAGTGGGAGACCCATAGATCTAGGGAGGCAAGGAATGTGTTATCTTCAGGGGGTTTGGCTAAGATGGAGAGGAGCAAGCAGGTCATAAATGGCTAGGTAACCAGACAAAATGCAGAGTCCAGAAAGTTAAAGGGGTCAAAACATCAACATTACTAAGCAGATTTGAACTTTAACCCTAGACAGAGATGATTTGCTCTCTGCTCTATTTTATACTTCCTAATGGATATTAAGAGCCTTGAGCCCATACCTGGTAATCATCTCCAGAAAGAAGGCAAATCAGTTTAGTTGAACTCAGTCCCAGATAAAAAGCGAGGCAGATGTGTTAAAATTACCTCACAGCTTCAAGTAAATGTGCCTTTTAACACCGCCTCTCCCCCATGCCCACTCCTGCTTTGGTTGGCACATTGTGATTTAGCAGTTCCTCCCTCCCTCTCTCTTCCTCCTTTAATTTTACTAAGGCACTCAGGAAAAGTAGAAAATGTTCCCTTTAAACCCAAGTACTTTAAAATCTCAACGAAATGAAAAAGCATGGTCAAATAAAACCAGTAAAAGAACACCAAGAAACACACACATCACTTTGAACAATAAATGTACATAGTGAAAGTCACTCAGTCATGTCTGGCTCTTTGCCACCCCATTGGACTATATATAGTGGACTGTATGGAATTCTTCAGGCCATGGAATTCTCCAGGCCACAATACTGGAGTGGGTAGCCATTCCCTTCTCCAGAGGCTCTTCCCAACCCAGGGACTGAACCTGGTCTCCCCCATTGCAGGCAGATTCTTTACCACTGAGCCACCAGGGAAGCCCGCCGTACATATGTACATAAGCACTAACATGAAAAGGAATGATCAGAGACAGCTGTTGAACATCTTATCATACTAAAGGACATGGTTTGAATACATGCAAAGAATGCAATCAATCTGATTTTGGTATTGACCATCTGGTGATGTCCATGTGTAGAGTTGGAAGGTGTTTGCTATGACCAGTGTGTTCTCTTGACAAAACTCTGTTAGCTTTTGCCTTGCTTCATTTTGTACTCTAAGGCTAAACTTGCCTGTTATTTCAGGTATCTCTTGACATCCTACTTTTTCATTCCAGTCCCCTATGATAAAAAGGACATCTTTTTTTATGTTAGTTCTAGAAGGTCTTCATAGAACCGTTCAGCTTTAGTTTCTTCAGCATTAGTTGCTGGGGCATAGACTTGGATTACTGTGATGTTGAATGGTTTGCCTTGGAAATGAACCAAGCCATTCAGTCATTTTTGACATTGTACCCAAGTACTGCATTTCAGACTCTTTTATGGACTATGACAGCTACTCTATTTCTTCTAAGGGATTCTTGCCCACAATAGTAGAGATAATGGTCACTTGAATTAAATCTGCTTATTCCCTTCCATTTTAGTTCACTGATTCCTAAGATATTAATGTTCACTCTTGCCATCTCCTGCTTGACCACATCCAATTTACCTTGATTCATGGACTTAACATTCCAGGTTCCTATGTAATATTGTTCTTTACAGCACTGGACTTCACTTTCACCACCAGACACATCCACAACTTAGTGTCATGGTTTTCACTTTGGCCCAGCCTCTTCATTATTTTCTAAGCTATTTCTCTGCTCTTCCCCAGTACAATATTTGACACCTTCTGACCTGGGGTGCTCATCTTCCAGTGTTATAGCTATCTGCCTTATCATATTGTACATGGGGTTCTTGAGGCAAGAATACTGGGGTAGTTTGCCATTCCCTCCTCCAGTGGGCCATGTCTTACCAGAACTCTCCAATATGACTTGTCTGTCTTAGGTGGCCCTGCATAGCATGGCTCATAGCGTCACTAAATTATGCAAGCCCCTTTGCCATGACAAGGTTGTCATCCATGAAGGGGACCACTCGTTTGGCCTCCCACAGTTATTTGTATTTTAATTCATCCTCCCGCATCATCAGGAAATAGATTATTCCTGCCAGGGCAGGAACCATACCTTTCTCTTATCTGTGGTGTGCATAGTAGGTGCTGGTATATTTTTTGAGTGATGGTAACCAGTTTGTCTGAATTGAACCTCCTAGTTTCCATTAAAATAGGTTTATGTGTGTATCTATAAAACAAAGACACAGGATGAGAAGTGTCCTCTCTTTTGTATCACGCACCAAGCATAGCTACTATTTTTCTTGACTATTTATAATTCTTTAGTTAAAAATGATAAGGATCCACTCTTACTCAAATTTTGTAACTTTCTTCTGACTTCCTCAGTAACTTGTAGAATGAACTTACTTGCTTATAACTCCTTATAATCTCTCTAACCCCCAGTTTTCTTGTAAAATAGAGATAATATGTAAAATATAGGTTTGGGGGGAGGAAGTAAGAGGCAAAAGGATCTAGGACAGAGCTTGGTACAAAGCAGGTACAAAGGAGATAGGCAGGTACTGTCTATCTCCTTTCTTTGGAAGCTCTTTTGGAGGTAAAGGTGTGCCATTCTTCATTTATAGAGATGTGTTCTTTCTGTCTTAGTGAGGATAGGCTACATAGTGAGGATAAGCCTAAGACTCTTGATCTTAGCATCATATAATTGTGAGACATATTATGTCTCACAATGTGACATATGTCTCCAAATGTAAGGAATTTGGAAAGAGCTTAGATTGCAGCTAAGAATTAAAAGAAAAAGCAATTTGGCCCATAGAAGACCAAACCCTATGACCGTGGCTTTTTCCTCACCTTTTTTATTGCTGTGGATGAAAAGGCAGTAAACTAGTGCTTTGGGTGATCACAATGATGATGGGAAATATTAAGCCTGTTTGTTTATAGTGGTAGCCAAGCGCTTGTCTAGGGTCAGAATCTTTTAAGCCTGCCTGGAAACAAAGGAGCTGCATCTTTGGTCTGGGTAGAAACCTTGAGAGAGAGCTGTTGAAGCCATGGTAGAGAGGAAAGGAGCACCCAGGAAGGATTTTTCTCCTACACTTGATTTTGTATGAATTTGTTCAGTTTCTTCTTGGATGCCTTAAATTCAAAATGAGTGATCCCAGAAGATAGTACAGATTACCAGTAAGTGGGTAAGCTAAACATGCTGGCCCAGCCAATGACTTTTGGAAGCTTGTCATGAGGGATCAGGTACTCGGTGCTGGCTAAGCCTATGTCTTGCTGTGAGGTTGAGTTTTTTAGAAAGGTGTTGGGAAGAGGCCAGGAAAGAACAAAAAGCCAAGTCCCCAAATACTATTCTTTGCCAGAAGTACAATGGAAACAGAGTTGGTTTTATGAGATCGGAGGAAACCAAATGAACTCCAGGCATGCTCTCTCAATAAATCAGGGTCTGTGAGCTCTTTTCATGTTCCTGTGTCCCTTCTTGATCATACGCTGAAAGAAGAGAAGAAAATGAGAGAAGAGAAAGGAAATGATTTTTTCCCAGGCACATCTGATCTCTTCATACTGCTTTACTAAGAAAACAAAAATCAGCCAGAAGCTGATTTTTTCTGTTGTTGTTCAATGAGAATACCAGATGAATTCAGTAACTCAGTCTGATAAATTCTAGGAATGTATCAATAATGAAATTTAGAGTCATATGTTGCTACAATGATCTTTAAACTTAATAAATAGGTTCATATTCCTTATCTTTTTTCTTGTGTATTCTAGTACCTAAGTCTCAACGGTCTATTGTTCATATTAGGACATACCTACGTCTTCTCCCTCCATTTATTCATTTATGCAACATCCATTTAGTAAGCACCTATTTTGCTTCAGTCCACTGTTTAGGCACTGAAGACAAAGATATGAGTAAGACTTGGTTTATGCTCTTAAGGAGATTATAGTCTGGCAATATTTTAATTATTCTCTAAGATATTCTGGAATACAAACTAAGACTTCTTTTTGTTAGTACCTACATAAAATTGGAAACACAGTTACGGTGAGGTAAGACTAAGTTAATTAATTTTGGTGGAGTTTATTCTGAAAAACATAGTTTTCCTGTTTGGCCTCGTAGGTGGCAATGTAATGCAGGAGAAAATAAAGATATTCTAAGAAAACATAAGGGTTTATTGCTTGATATAACATTCCAAACAGCTTCAAATATAGATGGGTGCAAGATACACACACACACAAACACACACACACACACACATGCATACATTTCTTTGTAGGAAATTACCAACCAAGTCTATGCAAGATGTCTCCTGGGCAACTTCAGCTTCACCAGCAGTGGCTCATTATTGTTCTGCTTAAACATATCCATCAACATTTACTGATGTACACGGCCCTCTTTACTTGTCTGTGACATCTCAGAGAGCCATGACCAGTTTTTCCCAGTCTATTTATGATTTTATTTTATCCTGACTTGAAATGCACTATCTCCAAAGAAAAGTGGGATACCCTACATAGCTACCCTAGTTTCATACTCTTTACTCACCCAGTGAAAAATTGAACGGTTTGTCATTATGGAATTCAGAGCAATTAATCCTTTACAAACTCTTGACTGCATAACATCATTTTCCAGAGCCTAAATCTTTTAAGCAACCCAACTGGTCAAGGCAACACTAGTCAAGCCAAAAGTTCATACTTTGGTTTTTGTCAAATTAAAGATCCTAGTGTGTGTTAGTCACTCAGTCATGTTCAACTATTTGTGACCCCATGGGGTGTAGCCCGCCAGGCTCCTCTGTCCATGGGATTTTCCAGGCAAGAATATTGGAAAATCTTAAGGAAAGCAGAATAATCTCTGAATTCAGGATCGTATTTTTGTAAAGATTAAACGGGTCATAAAATCTAATTCCTAAGCAAATGGAGTATTTTGTGAATTTCCCAACAATATTCTGACTTGTTTTCTTCCCTCTTCAGAAGCCCTCTGGATGGAGCAGCAAAACTGTGAGTAAAGAAGCAATTTTTTAAAAAAAAAGATGTAGCTTAATTCCAACTGTTAGCAAAGGACTGAGGCTATATCAATACAAGCAGGCTGTAGCACTCAGGTGTCTGAAGTTACCTAATTTTTTTCTTTCTCCATGTATCCAGTCATATGAATCATTTGAGTCATCTTGGCAAGTTTTCAAAATGCTTGTTTTGAATTGATGGGCTTGAACAGTAGTGATATGTTACACAGACACTTCTCCTTGCACTATCTCTACAAAGAGATAGCTCTTTGCACATACATTGTCTTCCTCTTCCCTGAGGACTTGCTTTTCTCTTGGTATTTTTCAAGTGAGATCAAAAGAATGGAAAAGTTCAGGCCTGAACTGAAGGTCAAAATTGACTGATACAATGAAAACTAGCCTCGGGTGTAAATATTAGATGTATACACTGAAAGATTAAAAAATTTCTAGGGCAATAATTTTCTCTTTTAAGTAGCATATATAAGTTTATTTTCTACTTCTGTAATAGAGACACTTAGAAGATGTATTTGTACATCTTGTTTCTAAAATCATATTTTTCAATTGCCATATAAGAGTACCTTAACACTGCTTAGAAATTCTTGTTTTCTTCCAAAGGTAAGACTGTGAAAACCTTGTAATTATGGCTGGGAAAAATTATATACACTCATATATAGGGGGCTTCTCTGGTGTCTCAGAGGTAAAGAATCCACCTGCCAATGCAGGAAATGTGGGTTCGATCCCTGAGTCAGGAAGATCCCCTGGACTAGAAATGGCAACCCACTTCAATATTCTTGCTGGGAAATCCCATGCACAGAGGAGCCTGGTCGGCTATAGTCCATGGGGTCACAAAAGAGTTGTACACGACTTAGCCATAAACAAAAACACACATATATAGACACAAATGTGCATATATGAGAGATACAGAAACCTGTACTATATATAAAATTGCTAAAATTGTTCAATTCCATCTGTACAACGGAATGCAAAATTTTGAGTGTGACTAAATTAGACAATTATGTTTATAAGTGTATTCTGAAGCAGCTAAATTGGATTGCCTCTGTGAGAGGAAAAAACAAACTAAAACAAAAATGAATGAGGTCAGTTCATCTGCTATAACAATGTTCCTATTTTGGACTTCAGTGGGGAAAATAGGGTATAATTCAACTTTGGCAAAACCTAGGATTGCTAAATAAATGTGAAAATGTTTGTAGTTGTTTATCAGCCTGATGTAGCTCTGCATTGTGCCTCTCATGTTGGAGTGCCTCAATATTTGCAGGTCAATCAACTCAAGGCAAAGCTCATCCCTGTCGCTAAAAAGAAAAAATGACGGTGCAATCCAATATGGATCATCTGGGTAGCAGACCTCAACCGCCAGGCCACCAAGAGTGAAAGTGAACCTATTTTGAATTAATTAAGCTGTCATGACTTTGTGATGATAGACAGAAGTCCACCAAGTGATAACATTTCTGTGACTCCTCATGATAATATTATGAGGTGAGTTATACTATTATCCTCATTTTATAGATTAGAAACTGGAGCCCAGAATACTAAAGTGAGTTGTCCAGGGTCACATGCCATCTAGTGCCTCTGAGTCAAGTGCACAGCCAGGCCAGACTTACTCCAAAATCTCTTACTCTTAAACCAGTGTCTATTCTGTTCTCCACAAAGGATCCCACTGAATCAGTTAGGGATCAGGTAACCGAAAGAGCAGGTTTGACAGAAACATTCTAGCTGCTGCTCTAATGATTCAGATGTGGTTAATCCTGCAATTTATTTTCAATAAACTTTTCAAATGTCTCTGCTATTCCCTCTACAAATTCTCTTCCTTTTCTATGGCAGAGGGCATGTGGATCTGCCTCACTGCCTGGGCTATAACTATAAGCAAAAGTCAAGCTTCTGTTCATTTGTACCCATTTCTTCTTGGCACTTTAGATAAAATTGCTTTACTTTCATCTCAGAAGGTAGAGCGACATTACTCGCTTTGTTTCAGCTGCTGGAAAGGATGAAAGCTCTCCCAGCAAAGATGGGCCTTTGAGCTAGTGAAAGGTGAATGATTGATATAGGGTATAAATCTTTGTTCTTCTGAGACTGATCTGTCTTGATGGAGACAGAGAGGAGAAGAAGAAAGGGGAAAAGGGAAGGAAGAAGGGAGGGAGTGGGGCAGAATAGAGAGAAAAAAGCTGTCCTTTGGGCAAAAAGTGGTGAAGTCTCTTTCTGAAATGAAAGTTATTGTATAAAGACAATTCAACATGAAAGATTTCAATACAAGCAGACATTAAATACACCACTCAAACCTTTGTGTTCCCTCTAAAATGTAGAAGTTCTAGAATTCTACTCTAAATAAAATTTTCTGTATTGTAAAACCAGACTCTTAACATTTTAAACTATATTTAAATGGTTCATTAATAAACTAATACAATTATGTAAAGTTTAAAGTAAAATAAAATTTAAAAAAATATACATGAGGGTATTTTAAAATGTATATTCCGATAGTGGTTATAAATCTGTATTAGGAGATTTTTTGGGGGGAAAATATTGAGAGGGTGATCCAACCAAGTACGCCCTCATGGCTCTTGTAAGTTGCAATGGGCTTTCAGAGACTTAAATATTCACCAAATACTCAGAAGTTGCATTTTATAGTTTACTCCACCTGCTAAAACTGACACTTGGTTGAAAATAACTTGTGCACTCAGGGAAGTACTTCATTTTTCTCCATTCTGTGATTCTCTCTGCTCTAACGGGCAGTTGGAAACAAATAGCGAGAACAGTCCAACAAAAACATGCATCAAGGACCGGAGGGAAGGGGGAGGGTAATTTGAACTCCAAAGAGTGAGATGGTCGGGGACTAAAACAGCTTAAAAAAGAATCCTTCTTGTCAAATTTCCTGCCAATGAGATCAGTAGAAAAGGGACCAGCCCCAACTAATGATGGAGAGTTAGGTCTTTTCAAGCCAATGATTATTAGTTTGTCAGCCCAGCAACCTATACAGGGTACTCCATTTATCATAAACACACACACACAAAGTATAAATATATAAATTGTCACTACACATATTGGGTTTGTTCATTCATTCATTGAGTGACTACTATATACCAGGCATTTTAGATAGGACAGTTATTTCAGTGTTTCATCAAGTAGGGGACTTTCCTTGTGAATTTAACTTCTATCTGACCTGCTTAAAACCCTTCAATGGCTTAGCTCTATGTATTGCTTCATGACAAACCATGTCAAAATTATGTCAAAATTTTCTAGCTTTAAAGCAACAACAAGTATGTCATATCTCATGATATTGTGAATCAGAAACTCAGACGTGGCTAGGCTGGGGGATTCCTCTGCTCCAAATACGTGTTGTCAACTAAGGTCATTCAGTGGTGGTCATCAGATAGACTTTGTACATCATAAAGTAGCTTCATTAATACATTTGGTGCCTTGGTATAATAATTAGAAGGTTGAAATCGCCTGGGGGAGCTTCCCTGGTGGCTCAAATGGTAAAGAATCTGCCTGCAATGCAGGAGACCTGGGTTTGATCCCCTGGAATCCGGAAGAGACCCTGGAGAAGGGAATGGCTACCCACTTCAGTATTCTTGCCTGGAAAATTCCATGGACAGAGGAGCCTGATGGGCTACAGTCCATGGGGTCACGAAGATTCGGAAATGACTGAGCAACTAACACTTTCACTATTCATTCACCAAAGCACCTATATGTGGACTCTTTGGCATAGCAAATTCAAAGTAGTCAGACCTTAAGGATAGTGGCTCAAGGTTTCCAGAGACAGTGTTCCAAGACACAAGTGGAAGCTGCCACTCTCCTGGTCTAAGCTTGGTAACTGACACACCATCATATTTAAGGCAGTCACAGAGTTAGTTGAGATTCAAGAGAAGAAGGCATAAACTTGACCTCTCAGTGGGAGGAAGCATCAAACAATTGACGAATATCTTTAACCCATCATAGGTTCTTCATGGCTTTCAGGTTAAATGGGCACAATGAAGTGTATAGGTAAAAAGCAAGAGCTCTAGAATAAATTATATTTAAATCCCAGATCTGTCACTTAATGATCTTGGGCAGTTATGTAATTTCTCTGAGCTTCAGTTTCTACATCTGTAAAATAGCTATAATACTATTGTGTTGTGTGGTTGTGAGGATTAAATACATATAAAATAAGTATACAAATAACTCACTACTCATAGTAAGCTGAAATAAATACTAGCTATTAATGATAAATTCCAAAATTGACAGATAAAACCATTCACTATCTAGCTTTTGCTTTCCTCTCAAGCCTCATACTGTGTTACACTACACAGGCATTCTTAACCCTACCCAGCCACACTCAACTATTTATTGTTCTGTGAGCATGCCAATTTCTTATGCCATCATGCTATTGCACATGGAGCACTGTTTGCCTGGAACAATAATCTTCTCTTCCCATTCCTTCTTTACCCGGCTAATTCCCACTGCTCGATTAAAACCTAGTTTATAAGTTCCTACCTCAGTGGAGCCATCTCTGAACCTCCAGTCTGGATTAGGTATCCCTCTATGTTACCATACTACCCTATGTATATCTTTTAAAAAGGATCTACCACCATATTATAGGTGCCCATTTATTATGTCATACACTAGACTAGATTGTATATTTCCTACAGGCAAACATGTGTCTTACCTCTCTTTGAATCTTCAGCTTTTAGCAAAGTACTCATCACTTAGCAGGAGTTCAGTAAATGTTTTTTGAAATACAGGAAGATGGTGAAAATAAGAATTGACTTATAAATAAGATAAAGACAGTCTTTCCCCATAACCCAGCACTTAGCAACAAAATAGCTACACAAAATGAAGTACACCTGAAAGGAGAAACAGCCTTCACGGACTTTGGTCACCAGAATTCAAAAGCCTCAAAGATACACTGAGTAGGTAATTGGATGCAGAGTACTGACAAAGCTGAGAAGGAAAGACACAATTGCATTTCTCAGAAAACTCAGTCTAGTTTATTTTAACTATTTCCCCAAATGTACCAAAGAAGTAAATCTTTCTGGAATAATAACTTATCAAATTTCCATGAGGTCTAGTGGTTCCCTCAAATTAAAGGTTTTGCTCTTTTTCTAGAAAGCCAGCTTCAGGTCGGGAAGAGAAACAGGAAAATAGAAAGCAATGTGGGTCTGGCAATAGACCATGTAAGCCAAGGAGTATCTCTATGCCTCTGCCCACAATGAATATTTCCTGTTTCCTGAGAAACAAATCCAGCTTTTTATATCGATGTGAGCAAAAGTCTTCAATTTTGTGTGCATAATTTCCTGATAGGGATTTTTTTTTTTTTTTACTTTTTGGTGTCAAAATACCCTGACCAATTAAATGACCTCTCCTTCTGACACCCCACATCTAGTTCACTGACAAATCCTCCCAGCTTTGTCTTGGAAATAACAAAATATCACCTCATATCACCTCTTCCTCTACCACACTAGCCAAGTCATCATCCTTTCTCCCCTGGATTAGAGCAGTAGTATCCTAGCAGCTCTCCCTGCTCCTGACCTTGTCCTGTAACCGTCTACCTATCATATTATTCCATATTCCAACAATTTTGTTAGGCTAGAGATCATTTCCTTCCTATTTTTTAAAGAAAAAATTTGGCTGCGCTCCATGGCATGTGGGACCTTATTTTCCCAAACAGGGATGGAACCTGTGCCCCCTGCATTGAAAGGCAGAGTTTTAACCCCTAGACCACTGGGGAAGTCCCATTTCTTTCCTTTACCAAAGAGAAGACATACATACAGAGGTGATACTGAGTTCTAGACCACCTACATTTAGTATAGAGCAATAGCTGAAAGGAAGATCTCCTGACAGCTAATTCTATCTTCTTTTCCTTCCAACATCAAATTGGCTAGTAAAGCCATGCAAGTGAAATGGTAGTCACTCTTTGTGACTCCCCGGACTGTAGCCTGCCAGGCTTCTCTGTCCATGGAGTTCTCCAGGCAAGAATACTGGCGTGTGTTCCCATTTCCTTCTCCAGGGGATCTTCCCTACCCAGGGACTGAACCCAGGTCTCCTGCATTGCAGGCAGATTCTGTACCGACTGAGCCACCAGCCATTGCATTTTGCAAAAGGTACTTTTTCATTTGCATAGGCCCACATGGAAATTTGGAGCTTAATCAGGGAATACTAACTCTGGTATTCAAATATCCGGAAGATACCTACCTAGATGTTTCATCTTAGGAGGAAAATTTATTCTTATACATTGGCCCAATGAAGGTCTCTACCTTGTGAAATACTTGAGATCAGTGTTTTAATGTTATTTCTCTTTGTTTGTATTCTTAGAAACCAAACTCTATTATCTTTCTAATCAAATTTTATGCAGGATTCCATTATACTAAACATATAAAAAGACAGTATATATATATATTTTAATGAAAGAAGTATTATCTAGAGTTTTCATGTCTTTGGTTATCCATTCAGCCCTCTGAGTTAGTCCCTGAGGCATCTACATAGACTCTTAGACTCCGTGGTAATGCAGGTTGAGAACACCTCCTATAAAAAGAAAACTTAAGCTGTTCAACAGGCTTCCCTAGTGACTCAGTCAGTAAAGAATCCTCCTGCAATGCAGGAGACCTAAGTTCAATCCCTGGGTAGGGAAGATTCCATAGAGAATGAAATGGCAGCCCACTTCAGTACTCTAGCCAGGAGAATTCCATGGACAGAGAAGCCAGACAGGCTACAGTCCATGGGCTGCAAAGAGTCAGACACCATTGAGTGACTAAACCACCACCAAGATGTTCAGTTTGGCCCACAGAACAAGCAGCATCTGCATCACTTGGGAGCTCATTAGAAATGTATAATTTCAGGCCCCATCCCATAATGAGTCAAAATCTGCATTTTAGCAAGATTCCTTCTGGTGATTCAAAGTGCATTTAAGTTTCAGAAGAGCTGCTGCCTAGACTATAATGGCAAAGGTCTTCCTTCTAGTTCAGATTTAAACGTGGTTGTACAAATATAAGGTCAAACTCAAAAAACCAAGGATAGTAAAATATAAAGGTAAAATATATATCCAGACATCTCACCAGATGCTTTAGGTTTCTTCTGTTTCGCTATACAGTAAACATAGCCTATGTCTACATTCCTTCTTACTCATCGGTAGGCTAGGCAGTCACCTCTGTGCGATGAGTTCACTGGGTACTGGAAAGATCTCCAGACCTCAAGTTTTGCTCCTACTAGCTCTATCATGACTAGAAAGCCTACTTGACTCACTCCCATGAAATGACGGATAGTGTAAATGTAGTTTTCAGAAAACTTGTTACATTGGTGATTACAGGTCATCGACAGTCTTACTTCAAGTACATTCAGGAACAAGCAAGCGCTACAAGGAGGAGTTGCAGAGGCAGATGTGAAAAGGGTCACAATGCAACCAAGTGAAATACTGCTGGATGTCAAGGAAGGGACTAGGAAGTGTAAAGCAATGGAAAGAGGAACACAGAGCTCAAAGCACACCCGATCAGTTTAATCATATGCCCTGCAAAAGGCTCTGCCTCTAATACATTAGTCAGTTCATTGCAACTAATAAAATAGAGAAGAAGCAAATCAATCCATGCCTAGTGATAGTAAGGCTCTAACAGTGTCCTCCAGTCCTACCCAAAGAACAGAATGGTTTTACTTCCCCATATCATTTTCTGTGAATCCATCATCATTATGAAATTCTTTTTTTTATTTTCCAAAGAATAATGCATTTCACCAATGAGAAATTCAAACATGGCATTCCAAGGAAGCTTGATAAAGCAAACTGGTGTCTAGCCCCATAAGTACTTTATCCATTATGCCTGTGAGAGAAGCAATGCTCACTGGTCAAAGCCTTAAGGGCTCCATTGTCAGAAAGAAATGTTAAACTGAAGATATATCCAAATACTTCAACCCCAAGTAGGTTTTCACCTGAAAGGTTCAGGAAATGGAAGTAATTGAAATGTATTTACTTGGATGGTCCAGATGGTTAACTCAGTTCATCATTTTCATTTTCCTAGTGTAGACCTGGTCTGATTAATCCACTAGCCATAAAAAGACAAATCATTCAGATTAAATCTATAATCTTTCAATAAACTTATATAGTACTGTATCAAAATGCCTCATAGTACATGGTCTGGGATGATTTAAGTGGACATATTCTTGACATCAATCTGTAAATATTCCAGAAATGCCTACCTAAAGAGTCCCTTGGACAACAAGGAGATCAAACCAGTCAATCCTAAAGGAAATCAACCCTGAATATTCATTGGAAGGACTGATGCTGAAGCTGAAATTCCAATACTTTGACCACCTGATGTGAAGAGCCAACTCATTGGGAAAGACCCTGATCCTGGGAAAGACTGAAGGCAGGAAGAGAGAGGGATGACAGAGGATGAGATGCTTGGATGGCATCACCAACTCAATGGACATGAGTTTGAGCAAACTGCGGGAGACAGTAAAGGACAGGGAAGCCTGGCGTTCTGCAGTCCATGGGGCTGCAAAGAGTCAGACATGACTGAGTGACTGAACAACAAAATCTTTTATTGGGAGAGGAAATTTTATTCTTATAGTTTGAGTGACCTTAATCTTAACAAATACTTAGGATGAGAAGGTGGGTCTTGTAATTCAAGACAGACTTGGAAAAGAGGCAAATGCTTCTTGACCTAATAATGGCAGACTGTTGTTGTTAAGAGCCAGGGAAAACCTGTGCTAAGAAAAAGATCACTTTTAGGTACAACAGATTAAATGATCTCTGATGCTTAATCCCCAGGGCCTCTAGTGAGGAAATAAGCCCCAGTTCTCCATGTTAAGAAAACTGAACTGGAATCTAAGAGATACGACTATACTAGAAGCAGTGCCTCCTACACTCTAAAGCAGAAGAGAAACACATTGATCATTTGGCCAAAATGTGGAAGTTTCACTTTTGCAAAATACAGTAAAGAACTATAAGATAAAATTCTGTCCTCCTGTGAAGAAGGCAGGGTTTTGTGAGGGAGAAGAGCAGAATAAAAATCTAAGTGACAAGAAAGAAGGGACTATGTGGTATGGAAAGGAAGATGACTAGAGAGATCCTCTTCTTCGGAGACCAAAACCTAGATAGATCTACCCTTGTTTGGCACAAGAAACGTCTATTTAGAAACTTTGACTTTATTCTTTGTAGCTTAAAACATTTGGTCTGGGGGAGATTGGTAGAGGAAGAAGTACATGAGGAAGGATGTAACCATTGAGCAACAATCTTCCAGGGGTTCTTCAGTGATGGTTCAGGTAGCATCAAGTCTCATGAGGATTACTGAGCATGGATCCAATGGTAATTCACATATATGGATAAGTCATTAGGCAGCAGAGGCAGAGGAACAGAGGAGTCCCCCACCCTGTCCCACAGGCATGAAAGAGTAGGACTGAACTTCTCACTCCAGAAAAAAAAAAAAAAAGAAGAACACCCTTTCAAAACAGAAAGAAATGGTGACCCACTCCAGTACTCTTGCCTGGAAAATCCATGGATGAAGGAGCCTAGTAGGCTATAGTCCATGGGGTTGTAAAGAGTCGGACATGACTGAATGACTTTACTTTCTTTCACTTTCTTTTAGAAGAGAAAAGAACAGGCCCTGATTCTCCCGGATATTCTGCATATAACACAAAAATCACCAAGTTTCATTTATACAGGAAGTTAAAAGGAAGTTTGCAGTCACAGAAAGAACAGTGACTTAGATGTCAGATCTCTATTCTAGTTATTAATTACCTCTGTGACCTTGGGAAAGTCAATTCACTTGGGCCTCAGGAATCTTATATTTAAGCCCCAAAGGTGATAATAATGATAATGATAATAGTTAGGATTTATTGAAACCTTATTATGTGAAAGCACTGTTTGTTCTATTTGTTTTATAAGCATTAGTTCCTCTTATTCTGTCAACAATTCTATGACCACACACTATTTATGATCTGTTCTACCAAGATGAAAGGATAAGTGATTTATCCAAAATATCACTCAGCCAAAAATTACTGGAGTTGATATGTAAAGACAGATGTCTCTAATGCCAAAGGATACTGGTGTTATATGCCAAGACGATGCTTTTGCTTTATCTTGGGCTAAGAATGGTGCTTTCATAATCTCCCCTCCTTCTTCTTCTAGACCTTCTCTTCTACTAAACTTGCTTATCAGATTCATCATTATGTATGGTCTGGTGTCAACTCATTTTCCTAACCATCATATCAGGGCTCCTTTTTCCAAAGCCATACGTGTTACAAATGACAGAGCCAGGCCTCAAACCAGGGTATCGTGGCTCCTAGGCCAGTGCTATTTAGTCTGTCAACTTTACCTTCTGAGCAGGTAAAAACCTCAGAGCTTCGTTTTGATCAGGCCATGACATAACTTATATAGTCAGAGAAAGAATAAAAGGCAACACTTACAGAGGTCTTAGTTTAAGTTTGGCACTATTCTAACACCTTTACAAATATTAACTCACTTAAAGTTCATGAAAATCTTATAAGGTAGGTGCTGTTATTATGATCTTATTAACAGTATTGTTATACCAATTTTATTGATGTGGGAAAAGGGCATACATAGGTTAAATAAATACACACCTCATACTTAAGATCTGAACTATAGAATTCTAGTTCCACTGTTCTCTGATAATGAATTACCCCAAAAATCAAATATCAAATTTCTATCTTATGACATGTATAGCTATATTACATAGCTCAGCATCATGGGACTATACAGGGTCACCCAGGAGAAATACCCTACATAATGATCAGCAAATCCAGAGGGTTCAGGTTCTGTACTGGACAAAATGAGAAACAATTAAAATCAGTGACTCCTCTATATAAAGTGAAGAAAGGCTCCCCTGAACTCTGACTCTACCATGGAGCTTGATATTTCTTTCCCAAAGGACCTCTTCCAACTATAAGATGCTCAGAAGCTGTGCCACATAATCACAAAATTGACTATTACTGTGCCCTGGGAATAGTTCCAATCCTTAGAGCTCATGCTGACAAATATAGACCAATCTTCCACTAGGGAACTCAGCACTTCCATGAATCTGCATGCCCTAAAGAGATGTCTTCAAGTCTTCACAAGGCAGTTGGATTAGGGATGAAAGAAGATGAAGAGAGGGATCAAATGAGAGAGAGATTAAGATTGAATATAAGAATTATTGGCCCACTCTTGCCACTATAATTTAAGGTAGTTTTGGAAGTCCTAGGCATGGCAATCAGAGAAGAAAAAGAAATAAAAGCAATCTAGATTGAAAAGAACAAGTAAAACTCTCACTGCAGATGACATGATACTATATGTAGAAAACCAGAAAGATACCATCAGAAAATTAATAGAGCTAATCAATGAATTTAGCAAAGTCACAGGATACAAAATCAATACACAGAAATCACTTGCACTCCTATACACTAAAAATGAAAAATCAGAAAGAGAAATTAAGGAATCAGTGCCATTTACCATTGCAACAAAAAGAAAAAAATACCTAGGAATAAAACTACCTAAGGAGAGCAAAGAGCTGTATATAGAAAACTATAGGACACTGATGAAAGAAATAAAAGATGACTCAAACAGATGAAGAGATATTCTATGTTCCTGGGTTGGAAGAATCAATATTGTGAAAATGACTATATTGCCAGAAGTAGTCTAAAGATCCAGTGCAATCCCTATCAAATTATCAATGGCATTTTCCACAGAACAAGAAGAAAAAATTTCATAATTTATATGGAAACACAAAAGACCCCAAATACACAAAACAATCTTGAGAAAGAAGAATGGAGCTGGAAGAATCAACTGTCCTGACTTCAGACTATTCTACAAAGCTACAGTCATCAAGACAGTATGGTACTGGCACAAAAACAGAAATACAGACCAATAGAACATGATAGAAAGCCCAGAGATAAGCCCAAGCACCTAAGGGCACCTTACCTTTGACAAAAGAGGCAATAATATACAGTGGAGAAAATAGTCTCTTCAATAAGTGGTGCTGGGAAAACTGGACAGCTACATGTAAAAGAATGAAGTTAGAACACTTCCTAACACCATATACAAAGAGAAACTCAAAATGGATTAAGACCTAAATGTAAGACCAGAAATTATAACACTCTTAGAGGAAAACATAGGCAGAACACTCTTATGACATAAATCACAGCAAGATCCTCTATGACCCACCTCCTAGAGTAATGGAAGTAAAAAACAAAAAGGAACAAATGGGACCTAATTAAACTTAGAAGCTTTTGCACAGCAAAGAAAACTATAAACAAGGTGAAAGGACAACCCTCAGAATGGGAGAAAATAATAGCAAATGAAACAACTGACAAAGGATTAATCTCCAAAATATACAATCAGCTCATGGAACTCAATACCAGAAAAACAAATAATCCAATCAAAAAGTGGGCAGAAGGCCTAAATAGATATTTCTCCAAAGAAGACATACAAATGGCTAGTAAACACATGAAAAGATGCTTAACATCACTCATTATTCAGTTCAGTTCAGTCGCTCAGTCGTGTCCGACTCTTTGCGACCCCATGAATCGCAGCACGCCAGGCCTCCCTGTCCATCACCAACTCCCAGAGTTCACTCAGACTCACATCCATCGAGTCAGTGATGCCATCCAGCCATCTCATTCTCTGTCATCCCCTTTACCTCCTGCCCCCAATCCCGAAATGCAAATCAAAACTACGATGAGGTATCATTTCATTCCATTCAGAATGGCCATCATCAAAAAGTCTACAAACAATAAATGCTGGAAAGGGTGTGGAGAAAGAGGAACTCTCTTACACTACTGGTAGGAATGCAAATTGATAGAGCCACTGTGGAGAACAGTATAGAGATTCCTTAACAAACTAGGAATAAAACTACCATGCATGCTAAGTCGCTTCAGTCTTGTCTGACTCTTTGCAACCCCATGGACTGTAGCCCACCAGGCTCCTCTGTCCATGGAATTCTCCAGGCAAGAATACTGGAGTGGGTTGCCATTCCCTCCTCCAGGGGATCTTCCTGACCCAGGGAGCAAACTTGGTTCTCTTATGTCTTCTGCATTGGCAGATGGGTTCTGTACCACTAGTGCCACCTGGGAAGCCCAAAACTACTATATGACCCAGCGATCCCACTACTGGACATACATTCTGTTGTTGTTCAGTCACTAAGTCATGTCCAACTCTTTGCAACCCCATGGGCTGCAACATACCAAGTTTCCCTGTCTTTTACTATCTTCCAGAGTTTGTTCAAATCATGTCCATTGAGTCGGTGATGACATCCAACCATCCCATCCTCTGTAGCTGAGGAAATCATAATTGAAAAAGACACATGTAACCCAATGTTCATTGCAGTGTTATATATAATACCTAGGACATGGAAGCGATATAGATGCCCGTCAACAGATGAATGAATAAAGAATTTGTGATATATTACACGATGTAATATTATTCAGCTATAAAAAGGAAAACATTTGAGTCAGTTCTAATGAGGTGGGCAAAACTAGAGCTGATTATACAAAGTGAAGTAAGTCAGAAAGAGAAAAACAAATATTGTATTTTAATGCATATCTATGGAATCTAGAAAGATGGCACTGATGAACCTATTTGCAGGACAGCAATGGATACACAGACACAGAGAACAGACTTATGGATACAGGGCAGGGAAGGAGAGGGTGGGGTAAATGGAGAGAGTAGCATCATGGAAACACTTACAGATTACCATACGTAAAATAGATATCCTGTGGCAATTTGCTGTATGATGCAGGGAGCTCAAACCACTGCTCTGTGACAACCTAGAGGGGTGCAATCGAGTGGGAGGTGGGAGGGAGGTTCAAGAGGGAGTGGATATATGTATACTTAAGGGTGATTCATGCTGATGTATGGCAGAAACCAACACAATATTGTAAATCAATTATCTTTCAATTAAAATTAAAAATAAATTAAAAAAAATAATTGATGCACCAGTCAGACAAAACTTATCTCTTCACATCACACATGTGTTTGTGCACAAGTGTGCATGATTGCACACACACACACACAAGATCACAGTTTAGAAGGGGATGGACTGAGCAAGCTTACCCAAGATCTGCAATAATACAGTTTTAGCTGTCTAAAGTGTTTTTTCCAAAAGAATAGCCTTCATAGGGTAATCCATGAACTCCAGTTGCTGGGCTTGTGATGGACGTATGTGCTGGAAAAGATACCCAGAACCGTGTAGTCTCCAATTATCTAACTCACACTCCTTATTTTACCAGCTTCTATTATGAAAAGTCTATTACCAGTGCCATCTCTTGAAATTAGGGTTTGATTAGATTATTTAGAAAGTACATATAGGTCATCCAGTGATTTGTACCTTCAGTTTTGAGACAAGATTTGGTGCCATTTTATGGGAAGGGATAACAAGCACCAGAGATGAGATGAGATGAAAAGCTTATAGTAAAAGTACATCTAATATATCCCAGGGGATGGCAAACTGTAACCCATGGGCCAAATTTGGCCTGCAATCTACATATGGTCTGCCCTCTAAGAATGTTTTTTATATTATCAAATGTTTGTAAAAATAAACACTGGATACTTCACGACAAGCAAAAATTACATGTACTATCCATCACTGCAGAGGAACCAGAGATGAAATTGCCAACATCTGCTGGATCATCGAAAAAGCAAGAGAGTTAAAAAAAAAAAAAAAAAACATCTATTTCTGCTTTATTGACTATGCCAAAGCCTTTGACTGTGTGGATCACAATAAACTGTGGAAAATTCTGAAAGAGATGGGAATACCAGACCACCTGACCTGCCTCTTGAGAAATCTATATGCAGGTCAGGAAGCAACAGTTAGAACTGAACATGGAACAACAGACTGGTTCCAAATAGGAAAAGGAGTACGTCAAGGCTGTATATTGTCACCCTGCTTATTTAACTTCTATGCAGAGTACATCATGAGAAACACTGGGCTGGAAGAAGCACAAGCTGGAATCAAGATTGCCGGGAGAAATATCAATAACCTCAGATATGCAGATGACACCACCCTTATGGCAGAAAGTGAAGAGGAACTCAAAAGCCTCTTGATGAAAGTGAAAGTGGAGAGTGAAAAAGTTGGCTTAAAGCTCAACATTCAGAAAACTAAGATCATGGCATCTGGTCCCATCACTTCATGGGAAATAGATGGGGAAACAGTGGAAACAGTGTCAGACTTTATTTTTCTGGGCTCCAAAATCACTGAAGATGGTGACTTCAGCCATGAAATTAAAAGATGCTTACTCCTTGGAAGAAAAGTTATGACCAACCTAGATAGCACATTGAAAAGCAGACATTACTTTGCCAACAAAGGTCCGTCTAGTCAAGGCTATGGTTTTTCCAGTGGTCATGTATAGATGTGAGAGTTGGACTGTGAAGAAAGCTGAGTGCCAAAGAATTGATGCTTTTGAACTGTGGTGTTGGAGAAGACTCTTGAGAGTCCCTTGGACTGCACAGAGATCCAATCAGTCCATTCTAAAGGAGATCAGCCCTGGGTGTTCTTTGGAAGGAATGATGCTAAAGCTGAAACTCCAGTACTTTGGCTACCTCATGCGAAGAGTTGACTCATTGGAGAAGACTCTGATGCTGGGAGGGATTGGGGGCAAGGGGTAAAGGGGACGACAGAGGATGAGATGGCTGGATGGCATCACTGACTCAACGGATGTGAGTTTGAGTGAACTCCGGGAGTTGGTGATGGACAGGGAGGCCTGGCGTGCTGTGATTCATGGTACCGCAAAAAGTCGGACACAACTGAGGGACTAAACTGAACTTATCTGAACTGATCCATCACTGTTTTCATGCTATAATGTCACAGTTGAGTAGTTGTAGTAGAGGTCATATGGCTCACAAAACCTAATACTAATACAGGAGATGTGGGTTTGATCCACGGGTTGGGAAGATTCCCCTGGAGGAGGAAATGGCAAACCACTCCAGTATTCTTGCCTGGAGAATCTCATGGACAGAGGAGTCTGGCAGGCTACAGTCCATGGGGACACAAAAAGTTGGACACGACTGTGCTAGCACACACCACCATAGTGTTGTGAAGTATCCCAGCTCTCTGTCTACCTGCTTTCTATCTCACTGCAACATCATTGACTAAAGCTCACATCCAAAGCAAAACACTGCTCCCTAAGAAGCAAAAACAAGCAAAAGTTTATATGTACTATACTTTGCCAAGTGGGGAACTATAGAGAATTTGAAAATTTCTCCCTCTTTTAAGGAGATATATGTGCCAAAATATGCCTGCAAGGCACAAATATATATCAAGTATTTTAATTTTTTCATTGTAAAAATTAATTAAGTGCTTCTTTGGAAGATAATTTGCATCCAGACATAATCAAAGTAGTCTTTTAAAAAGCAACACATTTTTTATTATATAATATTAGAAAGTAAAAATATTTCTAATGAACTACTAATGATGAATTTCATACAAAATGTCTAATACAAACAGATACACAACAGGTTGTTTAAGGTTTTATTTCACTGGCTTAAAGTAAAAACTACAATGATTAAACAGATCAAGTAGACTGAAAATTTCCTCAGCTTTGAGAATACTTTCCTAACAACATTTACAGCAAAATAAGAAGCAATGATTCCAGGAATGGCCTCAAGGAAGCAATGGTGGTAAATGAAATAATTGCATAGCTACTTTAGAAACACATAAAAGAAAGATTTCAGGTAGATTTTGGATCCCTGAGGTAGAGAATTTGAAAAACCAGAAACTTTGGCATTCTATGTAAAATGGTAATCATTTATTATTTCAAGGAAATTATGTCTGAAAAACACTTGTTTGGGAAGCAGTTTGGAAGAGGGTTAAGAGTGTAAAGCCAGACTGCCTGGTTTTACATCCCAGCACGTTCACTTACTATCTATAAGACCTTGGTCAACTTGTGAAACATATTTGCGCTTAAGTGTCCTCATTTATAAAATACTGATTTTAATAATTACCACCACCTCACAGGGCATTATAGCTATTAAATGCAAGACATATAAGAGCACTGAACACATCACAGGCATTCTATAAATGGTAGCTCCTCCTCTTAGTCCTACCTCAATCCATCATCATCATCATTGATATAAATTTCCTGGAATATTTGTGTCTTAGCATAGACTGTTGTGGGTACTTTGCCTAATAGACCTTTTTCATGTAGTATACCTTGGTTTTGATTTGCTATAAAACACATGATGCCCCAGAATGCACCTAAAATTCAGGGGATTTGTACTTAGAGACAACTATCACTCCATTTCTTACTCATACAAGTGATCTTGGAAATCATTGTAGTTGCATAGCTCTGAATTTAAAAAGCCCCTTGTCAACAAGTTCAAATACATAGATCTCAACAGGGCTTCAGAAACCATGCCACAGAGGACAATTATAACAGCTGGGTAGCCAGCGAAATTTCAGGAGCTCTTATATGTGTCCCCTAAAGTATGGTGACCAGTTAGCATGGCATCCTATTGCTACTAAATATCCAAAAATGATAAATTTTTATTATATATATTAACCTCATTATAAAGTTCCATTTCCCATAAATGAGATATAATCTTATACACATTTGTTTAAAATGTACTAAGTTGCTGATTTTATTCAAAGAAATTTGTAGTTGATTCATTCTTCTGTCAGGTACCATACACTATACTAAGTTTTGAGGGTACAGCATTGAATTATGCTAATTTTTCATTTTTATTTATTCATCAAGAAAGTATTTATGTACCCCTTCTAGGTATGCATTGGGGATACAAGTGGCCCAAATAAACAACATGCAAAAGCCAAATGAATCATCACCCCTGTCATCTGGGATATTACAGTTTACTCCTTAATATTTTTTTCTAAATGGTAAAACCAATGCCTTTGAGATCTTAACTTACTCTTGTGATTACTATGTAGTAACAACACAATACATTAGCAATGAAACTGGCTTTAGAACACTGACCTTCTAATGCCAAATTCCAAGCATATCTGACACAACCTAAATCCAAATGCAAAATTTCATTCCTACTATCTGGCAGTGTCATTCTATCAAATCCATTTTTCAATCTGAAATCAACTTTAGTCAGTCTATCTATAGCACTAAATTAATTTATTCTATGAAATAAATTGTTGCTTTTTAAAATTTAGATTAGACCACAAGGGAATTTTTTTCTCTGTTCTATTATTAATGAGGCACATTTGAGATTACGTACTCTTTAAAAATGAGTAATTATATTATTATAGCATGTTTTCCTTTGTTTTTCAACAGTTACAGTGTTTTGACACACAAGTCACAAATTCAAGTAGTGGTATGAGAAAAAAAATATTTAAAACTTGAAATCAAGAGGGATAAACATTTGAGCAGCATAACATGGGCATGCACTTCTATCCAGTATTATAAATTGTAAATGATAGTGTCAAAAAAATTTTAAACTAAATTTAATAGTACCTTTTCAATAGTCTCCCCATGTTTCTATCACTTTTATGTTCCAATCTATTATGTAAACCATTACAAGATTATTCCCTAAAGTGCCGCTTCAATCTCTCCACCTCAAGAAACTCTGGTAGTTTTCCAATGCCTAAAAAGACTAAATACAACCTCCCCATAAGGGAGGAGAACAAGATGGCAAAGTAGGAGAATGCTGAGCTATTGGAGGTTGGAAAAGGATTTTTGTAAAACCAAAGCTATAAAGAAAGATCCACACAGAGAAGGGAAGAAAAGTAATTGGGTTGGGATGTGTACCCTTGGGAGGAGACAAAAAGAAGAGAGGGATTATATGGTCTCAGAGACCTACCCACCATGGGGAGTCACATATTGGGTACCCCAGGTGTGGGATATGACAATGAGCAGATGAGTTCCTTTGACTGGTTTAAAGACAGTAGAACTATTACGCGTGCTGGGAGAAACCACTTGTGAAGAGCATGCACCTATTTCTTGTATCCAAAACAAGGCAGAGGAAACTGACTGAAACAGTCTGGAACACTGGCTTGTTTACAGCAACCACTGCAGCTCCATCACAATACGCAAACCTACTCTAGTAACTCTGGCTCTGGTGTACCTCCATACCAGGCTGGGTGCCATTGGTGATGAGGGAAGTGTGCACTGTGGGGGATGGAACAAGCTCAGACACGGCACTGCATCTGAAAGCAGCAGGGACTGCCATTACTGGTTCCTGTTGAATTAGCAGATCAGGAGAAGTCTGGAAGCCTGACTGGCATGCAGGGACTACCCCATTATATGCCCTAGCCTGCAATGGGTGCCAATCTGGCACTTATTATTCAGCAATGGGCAAAGATAGAATTGCTTGGAGAGGGGCAGCACACCCTTGGACAGAATGGAACTAGTTTGTACCTCACAGGTTCTGCTTCAGCACCATAGACTCACCCCAGTCTCTACTAGGGCAATGTCAGTCACTGAGCAGAGGCAAAGCCCTAGCTCACACCTTGCTGGCCCCTAGTTTCTCCATCTCCAGTCCCGTTTCTGATCAAGGTGATATCTCTTAACACACCCCAGGGAAGACATGATCAATGCTCACTTCACATCTAGTTCATGGACGAAAGTGATCTGGAACAAGGAAACTGCACAGGAGCACTCTCTCACAAGGACAACCTTCAAGAAAGATAGGTAACTGCTTCATCTAATTTCAAAGAGATATAGAATGTAAAACAAAATAAGAGAGAGGAATTTGTTTCAAATGAAATGACAAAAACAAAAGGAATAAAATAACTGATGAAACAGACAAATAAGTGACCAAAAAAAGTGTTCAAAGCATTAGTAATAAGAATGCTAACAGAACTTGGGGAAATAATAGGTGGACACACTGAGAATTTTAACAAGAACTAAAGAAAGATTAAAAAAAAAAAACAGAACTTAATAGCACAATAACTGAAATAAAAAGCACACTAGAAGGAACAGAAGATTAGGTGATATAAAAGAATGTGTAAATGACATGAAAGATAGAATAATGAAAATCACCCAATCAAAATAGCAAAAAAATGAATGAACGAGGAGAGTTCAAGGACCACTGAAACAACATCCAGGGCACTTACATTCACGTTATAAGCATCCCAGAAGAAGAGAGACAGAAAAGGGTAAAAAATGTATTTGATGTTTTCCTGAATGAGGCTTTTGTTACTGAACATGGGCAAAGAAGTATGACGGCTCATGGTCCTCCTCCACCTTTTCTCTGATTTGGAGATGCGTTTGTATATGTGTATGCATGTATTTATGTATAGTCCCTGGTTTCCACTTACTACATGGTATAGAGATAGAAATACAGATGCTTAAAGCCTTCAATTTGGGGTTTATTATAAGGAAGGCAAGTAGCAGCCAAAAAATGATAATAAACTAGATTAGCTGCGAGATCTTTTCCTTGAAGTTTCCTATATCCATGTCATAAACTGGGCAATTTTCCACTAATTTTAAATAGGTTTTTCAGGTGGTCAGTTTGCGATCTACACACACTACAATTTTTATAATATATAGTAACCAATCCTGTAAGTCACTGAGGAAAGGAACAAGCATAAAACACACTTTATGCTCTCAGGGAATTTCTGAATAAGTGTACCTTTAGACAACACTGAGATATAATGTATACCTCTGTTTTTTTTCAAGTCCAGATTTCTGTCATTCAATTCTCCAAATAACCTGAATCAAAATCAGTATTTTATGTACAAGATTCAATCCTCCCAACACTGACCAATCTTTTACAAGTACTTTAACCTGTTTAGTTATGTCATGCTAATAGGTGGTCAGAAAATAAAAACAAGTGAAAATTCAATCAAATTATTTCAAATGGGCCAGGAGTACTTTTTCTTCAGTAGCAGGATTTCATGTAACTATAACTAGTGTTATACTTTAATAAAAGGTGAGCTAAATGTGAATTGGGAAAATCAGAAGACTAATAAGAAAAATACTACTCATTGATTACTGGTTGTATAAATGTATTTGTTACACATATGACTTTATTCAACAATATTTGGATTTAAGGAATTCATTATGTTTCCAAATTATATAATCTGTCCAAATGGTCTACTAAACTTAATGTTAGTCATTTTGGGGGTATGCCCCTCAACCCTCATAGGATTCTAACAGAATCCCACGCTTAATCAGTAACTCGAAATTCAGAGTTATATAACTATATCATAGTTATCATCATTTAAGTTGTATTTTAGGCAACATAATTCTGCTGTCAAGGAGACCATCTAAGTTAATTTAGTCATTCGGCTGTGATGGATTGAGATTGCCTCCTATAATAAATAGTCTGCTTAACTGACCAAAGATTCACTCACAAGTAGCCTCACCATTGGTCTCAAGTCCATGATACATATGGTCAAGCTTCTAGAGTCATTATGTAGTAATTACTCATCTGGAGACCTGTGAGCCAGTAAATTATTTTTCCTCAGTTCCTGGAAAACTTAAAGATCTCTATCAGAATTAGGAAAACTGTACACAAAAGCTCCACTCTCCAGATGGCCTTGTTCCCCTCCTTCCATATCTTAGAACTTGTCCTCATAAACAATCTTTCCAGGAAACTATGTTTTTGAAAATTAAAGGGTCTGGAAGGAAATCACCTGCTGCATTTCTGAAAACTACCCACTTCAGTGAATTAAAATTTAACCATCCTCTACTGTCACTTCTACCATGGCAAAAACCAAAGAGTTCTGACTATTTTTAAGGATGGAGAAGAAAAAAATATCCCCCTCAGTGAGAATAATATAGAAATTAATATCATAATTAATTATCCTGTCACATATAAATCAGTGGATGTCATGGACAAAAATACAACTCAGTTTAAATTCTACTGCATAGAATAAAAAATTGCAAATGCATGTATTATGGTTGATTCTTCTGTTACTAAATGTTGTTTTATTGTTGTTGCTGCTAAGTTTAAGTAAGAAAGATCCTGACTTGATAGGAGTAATTAATTTTAAAAAGTGTTTGCTGTCACAAATGGATATGAATTTCATATCAGAGAGGGTAAACTCCACAAACATATGTATTTGCTAATGCCTGATAAAGTCTGAAAGTATTAGTTGCACAAATATATAATTAGTTTTAGGAATAGAAGTATAATCAGGAGCTTTTATTTGCTGTAAATTTCTTGCATGCACCATGGCTTGATCTTTAAAATTTAAACAACTCTCTACATATATTAATAGCTCTGCATGGATCTGGGTCAGTAAATATGACAAGAATATTTAGATTTAAAAGTGAGACTTCAAAAATAAAGTACTAAATGTTTCAGCATCACACATCCATTACCTAAAAATCTTTGAACATGAAAATTATATTCCCTGTAATGTTTTCAACTATGATGAAGCCAGCTTTTTCTAAAAATGAATTTTATCATACACCAAGTTATTTTCAGTGAAATTATGCCAACACCACCATCATACAAATTATGACCCTGAGGCAAGATTTAAACCAAAGCAACTTTACAATTGAAAGCTTGTTTGGCTGATGTGTCATACTGTCAGCTTGAGCGTTTAGAATAGAAAATTTTGCTTAGCACGACCCAAATGTTTTGGAAACTAATAGTGATCCATAATTGTATTAGCACTCCTAAAACCTAGCCCCACAAAATAAAAAAAAATGGCTTAAAGGTTGAGGTGAATAGGCCAAACCAAAAACGCAAACAAGACCAATGCAGTCTAATCTCACCTGGGAAGATTTTAAGCCTAAAGGGTTGCACTCTGCAACTTACTTGTACATTTTAGCAAGACAAGACAATGGGGCATCAAGGATTACTCAGCTGAGGCTTGAAATCTCTCAAGTTCAAAAGAAGCTCTGAAGCCAGGCTGCCAATTTCACAATATCTGAAGAGAGAAAGATGAAGACAGATCAAAGGTGTGGCTGAATTCCAGTTTTATATATTTCATTGTTAGGAAAGGGAACAGAAGTAGGCCAGTTACATAAGGGATGCTCATACTCACTTTCAACCTTTATCTCCAACTCATGCTTACTCTTTTCCTCTTTGACAGAATACCTCAGTGTTTCATCCCTAAGGAAAAGAGCACAGGCTGTTCAACTACAAAAGTCTAGGGCAAGACTCATTTATATTCTTTGACTTTCCCCAGGCAACTCAGCCATGGTCAGAATTCCAAAGGCAGACAGACGTCTAGAAAGCTATAGGTGAGAAGGAATAGCTAAGGGGAAGAACAGTTTGATTGTTTTAAGATATGAAAACACAGCAGGGACTTCTTAACATGGCCAGAGCCTAAAAGGATAGCTGCTGCTGCTGCTAAGTCACTTCAGTCGTGTCTGACTCTGTGCAACCCTATAGACGGCAGCCCACCGGGCCCTCCTATCCCTGGGATTCTCCAGGCAGGAACACTGGAGTGGGTTGCCATTTCCTTCTCCAATGCATGAAAGTGAAAAATGAAAGTGCAGTCACTCAGTCATATCCGACTCTTAGCGAACCCATGGACTGCAGCCCACCAGGCTCCTCCGTCCATGGGATTTTCTAGGCTAGAGTACTGGAGTGGGGTGCCATTGCCTTCTCTGAAAAGGACAGTATGTCTGTCCAATTTTAACTTTCACAACCTAGCAAAGAAAGACAGAGTCCAAGTGGGTTCAAAATAAAGAAAATAAAAGTTTAAGAAGTGGATGGATATGGGAGATGGAAGATGGAAAATTAATACACACAAAGAACTATCAATGCGACCTTTTGGATAGAATAAATAAACCTGAATTAAAACTTTATAAATAACCAATAAATGATATTATAAAATCATGATGAGTAAAATACCTATTCAGAGTGCAAAATGAACTAAAGGATGTTGATAAAACATAGTAAGAAAAGTTCATTAATACGGTTTACAATGGAATGTTGTAACAAACCTTTAAAAAAACTACCACGCATTGAATTTTGGGATAGTATCAAGAAAAAATGTCCACAATCATCTACAACATATTGCAACAGATAGAATGCAGAAAAAGATATGATTGCACAGTTGCCTTCTGTTATATCAGACATTAAAGAGAATTACAAAAAATATAAAATAAATCCATTATTTTACTATTTTTTAGAAAAGAACCTAGACAGCATATTAAAAAGCAGACATTACTTTGCTAACCAAGGTCCATCTAGTCAAAGCTATGGTTTGTCCAATAGTCATGTATGGATGTGAGAGTTGGACTATAAAGAAAGCTGAGTGCCAAAGAATTGATGCTTTTGAGCTGTGGTGTTGAAGAAGACTGTTGAGACTCCCTTGGACTGCAAGGAGATCCAACCAGTCCATCCTAGAGGAAATCAGTCCTGAATATTCATTGGAAGGTCTGATGCTGAAGCTGAAGCTCCAATACTGTGGCCACCTGATGTGAAGAACTGACTCATCTGCAAAGACCCTGATGCTGAGAAAGACTGAAGGCAGGAGGAGAAGGGGACAATAGAGGATGAGATGGTTGGATGGTATCACCAACTCAATGGACATGACCTTGAGTAAATTCCAGGAGATAGAGTTGGTGATGGACAGGGAGGCCTGGTGTGCTATACTCCATGGGGTCTCAAAGAGTCAGACACTACTGAGTGACTGAACTGAGATGAACTTAGAAAAGAAATTTTCATGAAACTGTGTTATTTAGGTAATTATGTAATGGGTAAAAAATTAGGAGTTTTCATAATTTGGGGGGATCATAGATGTAAAAAGTTTGAAAAGTGCTGTTCTAGGTGATTCTGATTTGTGACTACATTTAAAAATCAAAAGGCTTCCCAAGTGGTGCTAGCAATAAAGAACATGCCTGCCAATGTAGGAGATGTGAGTTCGGTCCCTAGGTCAGGAAGACCACCTGGAGGAGGGCATGGCCACCCACTCCAGCATTCTTGCCTTAAGAATCCCATGGACAGAGACTGGTGGGCTACAGTCCACAGGGTCACAAAAAGTTGGAAACAACTGAAATAACACAGCCCACATGCACCCTAATGGTAAAGGCAGGAATATGTGGAATTATTTTAATAAGAAGACTGGTATAATCCCTTTCCAATTTGTTTTAACTGTCATGTAATTAGAAAGAGATTTTGTACAGTTTAGGCACATGTTGCCTCAAAGAGTAGGGGGAATCTTCCTAAACACTCAAGATTCCATCCAGTTATCTTAATCTAAGTCACTTTATGTAAAATAAGTTAAGCTATATTCAGTTTCAATGTAATACACCTTATATTTCCTAAACATTCAACAACCAGATATTTTTTTGTATCTTGGTCATGCTTGACAATGGATTAAATATAAATCCTCTTGTATACAGAAACTTTAAGAAGTGCTTGGTAGACACAAACTATATTTGAATCTCATTTTATGCTTGTTTCTGCTCAGTGGCTTAATTATACAGCTATCCACAGTCAATGGAGGTTCAGGGTAGATGAAATCTCAGCTGAGAAATAAGAGACAAAAAGCAAATATTCACTGGATACAAACTATGTGCCAGCCTCTTTGCTAGGCATGTTTGCCTTTCCTTCTAGGATTTTAAAGTCCAGGGAGCAAAAGTGGTTTCAAGTATTCTCTCTCCAAGTATCTGTTCTGGACTTTGTTAAATCTACTCCTATAGTGGACACAGAAATCAGGGAAAAAGTAATTTCTAAAATTTAGGAACCATCACTCACAGTACATTGCACAGCTGCTGGAACTTGTCTATCTCTTCCCCTCCACACAGTAAAAACTGGTATCCCAATTAACTTAGACTGTTATGCTGCAATGTAGGTGTAGGATAAATTGACAGTTGAAATAAAACAAACCTATATCAAGATTATGAAGTCCAACCACATTGTGGCTAAAATCATACTTTCTTTGATCAGGTTGAAATTTAAATTCTCTCTTCTATTTTGTGTCTGGGTGAACTGACACAAGTCTACTCTTCTGTAAAAACTGCCCTAATAAAAATACCTAGATGACTCTTGTGACCAGCAAATGATATATTCATCTAAAGCATTTGATCGAAAGCAAGCAGTGTTTGGCATTTACTAAGTGCCCAATAAATGTTAGCACTCATGTTTCTGTTTTCAAAAAACAAACTTTAGCTAAGATGGCGGAGGAATAGGACGGGGAGACCACTTTCTCCCCGATAAATTCATCAAAAAAACATTTGGACGCTGAGTAAATTCCACAAAACAACTTCTGAATGCCGGCAGAGGACATCAGGCACCCAGAAAAGCAGCCCATTGTCTTTGAAAGGAGATGTTTTATCAACGGTGCTGTATAGATGGAGAAGTCTTGAGGCTACTGTAAATATAAGACTGAAAACCAGAAGCAGGAGGCTTAAGTCCAAATCCTGAGAACACAAGAGAACTCCTGACTCCGTGGAACATTAATTGACAGGAGCTCATCAAACGTCTCCATACTTATACTGAAACCAAGCACCACCGAAGGGCCAACAAGTTCCAGAACAAGACATACCACACAAATTCTCCAGCAACACAGGAACATAGCCCTGAACTTCAATATACGGGCTGCCCAAAGTCACTCCAAACCCACTGACATCTCATAACTTATTACGGGATACTTCACTGCACTCCAGAGAGAAGAAATCCAGCTCCTCACACCAGAACACCAACACAAGCTTCCCTAACCAGGAAACCTTGACAAGCCACTGGTACAACCCCACCCACAGCAAGGAAACTCCACAATAAAGAGAACTCCACAAACTGCCAGAACACAGAAAGGCCACCCCAAACACAGCAAAATAAACAAGATGAAGAGACAGAGGAATACCCAGCAAGTAAAGGAACAGGATAAATGCCCACCAAACCAAACAAAAGAGGAAGAGATAGGGAATCTACAAAACAATAAAATATTAGATAAAGAATTTTGTTTATTGTTTTGTTCCCAAAACAATAAAATAATAGATAAAGAATTCCAAAAAATGATAGTGAAAATGATCCAAAATATTGAAAACAAAATGGAATCACAGATAAATAGCCTGGAGACAGGATTGAGAAGATGCAAGAAAGGTTTAACAAGGACCTAGAAGAAATAAAAAAGATTCAATATATAATAAATAATGCAATAAACGATATCAAAAACACTTTGGAGGGAACAAATAGTAGAATAACGGAGACAGAAGATAGGATTAGTGAAGTAGAAAATGGAATGGTAGAAATAAATGAAACAGAGAGGAAAAAAGAAAAACGAATTAAAAGAAATGAGGACAATCTCAGAGACCTCTGAGACAATGCTAAACGCCCCAACATTCGAATCATAGGAGTCCCAGAAGAAGAAGACAAAAAGAAAGACCATGAGAAAATAGTTGAGGAGATAATAGTTGAAAACATCCCTAAAATGGGAAAGGAAATAATCACCCAAGTCCAAGAAACCCAGAGAGTCCCAAACAGGATAAACCCAAGGCAAAACACCCCAGTCAGTCAGTCAGTCAATTCAGTCACTCAGTCGTGTCCAACTCTTTGCGAACCCATGAATCACAGCACGCCAGGCCTCCCTGTCCATCACCAACTCCCAGAGTTCACCCAGACTCATGTCAATCAAGTCAGTGATGCCATCCAGCCATCTCATCCTTTGTCGTCCCCTTTACCTCCTGCCCCCAATCGCTCCCAGCATCAGAGTCTTTTCCAATGAGTCAACTCTTCACATGAGGTGGCCAAAGTACTGGAGTTTCAGCCTTAGCACCATTCCTTCCAAAGAAAACCCAGGGCTGATCTCCTTCAGAATGGACTGGTTGGATTTCCTTGCAGTCCAAGGGACTGTCAAGACTCTTCTCCAACACCACAGTTCTAAGGCATCAATTCTTCGGCACTCAGCTTTCTTCACAGTCCAACACTCACATCCATACATGACCACTGGAAAAACCATAGCCTTGACTAGACGGACCTTTGTTGGCAAAGTAATGTCTCTGCTTTTCAATATGCTATCTAGGTTGGTCATAACTTTCCTTCCAAGGAGTAAGCATCTTTTAATTTCATGGCTGCAGTCACCATCTGCAGTGGTTTTGGAGCCCAAAAAAATGAAGTCTGAGACTGTTTCCACTGTTTCCCCACCTATTTCCCATGAAGTGATGGGACCGGATGCCATGATCTTCATTTTCTGAATGTTGAGCCTTAAGCAAACTTTTTCACTCTCCACTTTTACTTTCATCAAGAGGCTTTTTAGTTCCTCTTCACTTTCTGCCATAAGGGTGGTGTCATCTGCATATCTGAGGTTATTGATATTTCTCCCGGCAATCTTGATTCCAGCTTGTGTTTCCTCCAGTCCAGCATTTCTCATAATATACTCTGCATAGAAATTAAATAAGCAGGGTGACAATATACAGCCTTGACATACTCCTTTTCCTATTTGGAACCAGTCTGTTGTTCCATGTCCAGTTCTAACCTGCATATAGATTTCTCAAGAGGCAGGTCAGGTGGTCTGGTATTCCCATCTCTTTCAGAATTTTCCACAGTTTATTGTGATCCACACAGTCAAAGGCTTTGGCATAGTCAATAAAGCAGAAATAGATGTTTTTCTGGAACTCTCTTGCTTTTTCCATGATCCATTGGATGTTGGCAATTTGATCTCTGGTTCCTCTGCCTTTTCTAAAACCAGCTTGAACATCAGGAAGTTCACGGTTCACGTATTGCTGAAGCCTGGCTTGGAGAATTTTGACCATTACTTTACTAGCGTGTGAGATGAGTGCAATTGTGTGGTAGTTTGAGCATTCTTTGGCATTGCCTTTCTTTGGGATTGGAATGAAAACTGACCTTTTCCAGTCCTGTGGCCACTGTTGAGTTTTCTAAATTTTCTGGCATATTGAGTGCAGCACTTTCACAGCATCATCTTTCAGGATTTGAAATAGCTCAACTGGAATTCCATCACCTGCACTAGCTTTGTTCATAGTGATGCTTTCTAAGGCCCACTTGACTTCACATTCCAGGATGTCTGGCTCCAGGTCAGTGATCACACCATCATGATTATCTGGGTCATGAAGATCTTTTTTGTACAGTTCTTCTGTGTATTCTTGCCACCTCTTCTTAATATCTTCTGCTTCTGTTAGGTCCATACCATTTCTGTCCTTTATCGAGTCCATCTTTGCATGAAATATTCCTTTGGTATCTCTAATTTTCTTGAAGAGATCTCTAGTCTTTCCCATTCGGTTGTTTTCCTCTATTTCTTTGCATTGATCGCTTAAGAAGGCTTTCTTATCTCTTCTTGCTATTCTTTGGAACTCTGCATTCAGATGTTTATATCTTTCCTTGTCTCCTTTGCTTTTTGCTTCTCTTCTTTTCACAGCTATTTGTAAGGCCTCCCCAAACAGCCATTTTGCTTTTTTGCATTTCTTTTCCATGGGGATGGTCTTGATCCCTGTCTCCTGTACAATGTCACGAACCTCATTCCATAGTTCATCAGGCACTCTATCCCAAGACACATATTAATCAAATTAACAAGGTCAAACACAAAGAACAAATATTAAAAGTAGCAAGGGAAAAACAACAAATCACACACAAGGGGGTTCCCATAAGGATAACAGCTGATCTTTCAATAGAAACTCTTCAGGCCAGGAGGGAATGGCAGGACATACTTAAAGTGATGAAAGAAAATAACCTACAGCCCAGATTACTGTACCCAGCAAGGATCTCCTTCAAATATAAAGGAGTAATCAAAAGCTTTACAGACAAGCAAAAGCTGAGAGAATTCAGCACCACCAAACCAGCTCTCCAACAAATGCTAAAGGATCTTCTCTAGACAGGAAAAACAAAAAGGGTGTATAAACTTGAACCCAAAACAATAAAGTAAATGGCAATGGGATCATACTTATCAATAATTACCTTAAACGTAAATGGGTTGAATGCCCCAACCAAAAGACAAATGGGAATCCAAAATGGTACAGCCACTATGGAGAACAGTGGGGAGATTCCTTAAAAAACTGGAAATAGAACTGCCTTATGATCCAGCAATCCCACTGCTGGGCATACACACTAAGGAAACCAGAAGGGAAAGAGACACGTGTACCCCAATGTTCATCGCAGCACTGTTTATAATAGCCAGGACATGGAAGCAACCTAGATGTCCATCAGCAGATGAATGGATAAGAAAGCTGTGGTACATATACACAATGGAGTAGTACTCAGCCATTAAAAAGAATACATTTGAATCAGTTCTAATGAGGTGGATGAAACTGCTTTTATACAGAGTGAAGTAAGTCAGAAAGAAAAACACCAATACAGTATACTAACGCATATATATGGAATTTAGAAAGATGGTAACAATAACCCTGTATGCGAGACAGCAAAAGAGACACAGGTGTATAGAATAGTCTTTTGGACTCTGTGGGAGAGGGAGAAGGTGGGATGATTTGGGAGAATGGCATTGAAACATGTATAATATCCTATATAAAACAAATCGCCAGTCCAGGTTTAATGCAGGATACAGGATGGTATCATGGGGCTGGTGCACTGGGATGACCCAGAGGGATGGTACGGAGAGGAACGTGGGAGGGGGGTTCAGGATGGGGAACCCGTGTACACCCATGATGGATTCATGCTGATGTATGGCAAAACCAATACAATATTGTAAAGTAATTAGCCTCCAATTAAAATAAATAAATTTATATTGTTAAAAATGAACTTTCTGTAGATATCTTTCTTTAACATATAAATTCTGCCAAATCATCAGACAATATTCACTGGATCTTTTAGAGAATAACAGTAACAATCTTCACTTTTTTTCTCCCATATTTTCTAAGCTATATGCCCATATTTCATAATACAGGCAACCAAATTACCTGTGTTAGTTTGTGGAAACTGGAAAAAAATATACTTTCCTGATTTGAAACCCACACCAAGACAAAGAAGAAAGCAGAATGTGTATGACTTTTACAGATGAGGAAAAGAAGGAACTCAGAAAAAATAAATGATGTAGCTAAGGTCACACAGCTAGTAAATGACTGAATCACAAGTCAAATCCACCTCTGTTTGACCATGCTGCCATGTTCTTTTAATCTTTAACTGACAATGATCGATAAAGTTCAGAATAATGGCAGCAGTCCTAAAAAGACCATTTATCAGAGGAAACATCAAAGGTCAATTCAGTTTGATTCACTAGCACAGGTACAATGGGAAACAATGTAGATTTAGATACTTTAAAACAGACTGTCAGTAAAAACAAAAGAATCAAAGGTGTTTCCACTAGTTTTTAGACAATAACTAGGAAATACCAGCAATCTGAACACCTCCATTCCTCAGCATTTTGTTGACTTGAGGCTGTGCCCCATGTTGCTTCATGGAAGGTGAAGGAAGCTCTAAGGAAAGAAGAGCAAAGTATAGAACTTGATTCAGAGCAACAATCACTCTCTCAAGTACCTTAATCAGGAGGCACTTTAAACTTTTCTCATGAAAAGCTGAGAAAAAAATGTGGAGTTGTGTGATTGGCATAAATAACTCTTGATTTTGGAGGGCCCTAAGAAGGCATTTGAGATCCTTTCATAGAGGATGAAGAAAGAGGTAAGCAGTAATTGCTTTGGTATCCTTCAAGAAAAATCAATAATGAATATGAGTGAAGAGTCAAGGAAAAAAATAACAGATCCACTCTGAGGGTATCAGAGAATGCAAATATCAGACTAAAGAGAACTTGATCAACTGTAGAGTGGAGGACTGCTCCCTGTCTCCTTGGCAGTGATTAGGGAAACATGATGCATTTTCAAAATAATGAAAGGGCCAAAGTTACAGTGATATCATATAACAGACAACTCCAGAATAGATTTATCATCTAAGAAACACAATAAAGCTTCAATAAGAGAGATTTGAAAGGAATGGTGGGTTCCAGCTAATTAAATTCCTGTGTAACTGAAGCTTAATGTGAGCTTTTCTTCAATCAATCTTGTCTAGTGAGGATACTTGTGTCTCTCTTTACTAAATGAGACTGGTACAGGATCTTTGGATTGGCATGCTCTACACCATTGGCCAAAGAAGTCCAAGCACCTGGAAAACAGAATTTTGACCTCCAGGTATTTTTTTTCATGTACAAAAGTGGTTTTATCAGCATCATTATGTCCTACTCTTCTAGATATTTTATTTTCTACATCTCAGTTGGTACATCAAATCTTGCCCACTCAACCTTGTAAATCTTTCTTGTTTTTTTTGGATATCTGCCCCCATTCATTCTATTACTACTTCCTCATTTCTCACCTGGTCTAATACAATACCCAACTATTCTTCTTTCTTCTTGTCTTAAATTCAGCCTCCACATTGCACCAGAAGTATCTCTAAACTGCAAATACAGCCATGACTCCTTGTATCTGAAAAGTCTTCAGTAACTTCCCCATGTCTTCAGGAGACATTTTAAATGTGTTAACCTGATGATTAAGATCATTCTTAATGATCTGCTTCTGCCTACTGGTCCAACTTCCACTTCTGTCACAGCCTGTGTCTTCCTGTGTGCTGCAGTCATACTGAACTTCTGGAAGTTTTTAATATATGCTTTCTTCTCTCATTTTTATCCTTTGCCCAAGAGTGCCCTGTGCCCTTTTTCCACCACTTCACTTGGCCTACCTTTGTTGTGCTTTGTCACTGAGTCATGTCTGACTCTTTGCGATCCCATGAACTATAGCCCACCAGGCTCCTCTGTCCACGAGGATTCTCCAAGCAAGAATACTGGAGTGCCATGCCCTCCTCCAGGGGATCTTCCCAATCCAGGGATCAAACCCAGGTCCCCCACACTGCAGGCAGATTCTTTACCATCTGAGCCACAAGGGAAGCCCAAGAATACTAGAGTGGGTAGCCTATCCCTTCTCCAGGGGAACTTCTCTACCCAGGAATCAAACCTAGGTCTCCTGCACTGCAGGTGGATTCTTTACCAGCTGAGCTACCAGGGAAGCTACTTCTCTTAATTCTTCAAAATGAACTTCATACCCCACCACCTCAGGACTCCTTCCCCAAGAGCCCCTTAGTTGTCTGTCCTATGTATCCCATACTATTCTGTGCTGAGAATTTTAGAACATTTCATTGCAATCATTCCTTTCCTTATTTCTAATTTGAATGGGAAGACTATGTCCTTTTTCAGTATAACCAGTGCCTACTGCTATGTTGAGAGTCCCTTAGATTGCAAGATCAAACCAGCCTATCCTAAAGGAAATCAGTCCTGAATATTAATTGGAAGGACTGATGCTGATGCTGAAACTCCAATACTTTGGCCACCTGATGCAAAGAGCTAACTCATTGGAAAAGACCCTGATGCTGAGAAAGATTGAGGGCAGGAGGAGAAGGGGATGACAGAAGATGAGATGGTTGGATGGCATCACTTACTCGATGGACATGAGTTTGAGCAAGGTCCAGGAGTTGGTGATGGACAGGGAAGCCTGGCATGCTGCAGTCCATGGGGTCACAAAGAGTTGAACACGACTGAGCAACTGAACTGAACTGACTAACTGCTAAGTTAATGAATGAATAAATAATTCATTCACTGGTTGCTTGACATGGAGTTATTTCTAGTTATCTATCATTTTCTCCTAAACCTGAAGCATCACTTATCCCAGTTAATTAAGGAGTGTACTTAATTGGACTTTAGTTGTTTAAAGTTTTCATGTGATTTTCCATGCAAATATCTTCATCTAGTGATGGAGCCATTCTTTAAGCTAGACTTCACCCTTTGACAAGTGACTTAGCAGCAGCAGCAGCAGCAGCAGCAGTGTAGCACTAAAACAAGAAATTTGCAAAAATTTTTAAATTTAATTTTACTTTTTAACTAGAGGATAATTACTTTGCACTATTGTGATGGCTTCTGCCATATATCTACATGAATTAGTCATAGGTATACATATCTCCCCTCCTTCTCAGACCTCCCTCCTACCTCCCTCTGCGTCCTACCCCTCTAGGTTGTCACAGAGCACTGGCTTTGGGCTCCCTCTGTCATACAGCAAATTCCTGCTGGCTATCTACTTTACATATGGTGATATATATGTTTCAGTGCTACTCTCTCAAACCATCCCACCTTCTCTCTCCCTCATTGTGTCCAAAAGTCTTGTTGTCTTATGTCTGAATCTCCATTGAAAGTGAAAGTGAATTCACTCAGTCATGTCTGACTCTTTGCAACCCCATGGACTGTAACCTACCAGGCTTTTACGTCCATGGGATTTTCCAGGCAAGAATACCAGAGTGGGTTGCCATTTCCTTCTCCAGGAGATCTTCCGGCCCAGGAATTAAACCCGGGTCTCCCGCATTGCAGGCAGACACTTTACTATCTGAGCCATCAGGGAAGTCACCTTCCCTCCATTACTGCTCTGTAAATAGATTCATCAGTACCATATTTCTAGCTTCCATATATATTTGTGTGTGTGTGTGTATATATATGCATTAATATGATATGTGTCTTCCTCTTTCTGAGTTACTTTACTGTGTATAATAGGCTTTATGTTTGTCCACCTCTACGTCTGTCCACCTCATTAGAACCGACTTAAATGCATTCCTTTTTATAGCTGACTAATATTCCATTGTGTATATGTACTACAAATATTTTATCCGTTCATTTGTTGATGGATATCTAGGTTGCTTCCATGTCCTAGCTATTGTAAATTGTGTTGTAATTGGGGTACACGTGTCTTTTTCAATTATGGTTTCCTCAGGGTATATGCCCACTAGTGGAATTGCTGGGTAATATCGTAGTTTTCGGAGAAGGCAATGGCACCCCACTCCAGTACTCTTGCCTGGAAAATCCCATGGACAGAGGAGCCTGGTAGGCTGTAGTCCATGGGGTCGCTAAGAGTCGGACATGACTGAGCAACTTCCCTTTCACTTTTCACTTTCATTCATTGGAGAAGAAAATGGCAACCCACTCCAGTGTTCTTGCCTGGAGAATCCCAAGGACGGGGGAGCCTGGTGGGCTTCAGTCTCTAGGGTCGCACAGAGTCAGACACGACTGAAGCGACTTAGCAGCAGCAGCATGGTAGTTTTAGTCCTAGTTTTGAAAGGAATCTCCATACTGTCCTACACAGTGGCTGTATCAGTTTGCATTCCCACCATCAGTGCAAGAGGGTTCCGTTTTCAATTACAAGTGCCACCACACTGAAAAAAATGTAAATAGAAAAATTCTTACCTCTTACAGTATCTTATTTCCTTCAGCTCAAAATTTGTCCATTTGGAGTTTTGGATCATGAAAGCAGAAGTCGTGCCTGATTTTAAGTTTCACTGAGACCAAGCATAGTGTACCTAACAATGGATATAAAACAATAAAATCCTAAATTGCCATAATGAGGGAGAAATGTTTAATAGTGTTAAATAGAAAATGCTATGGCATCCAAGCTTCGACCATTACAACTTAGATGCAGTCTGGAAGTTAGTTTCTCCAACACAGTAAGTGAAGAATCTAGAACTTTCCATCTTCACAATATGGACAGAGACATCTTCCCAGAAAACACAAAATATTCATAGTAGAGAAATAGAAAGCCAAAGGGCCAAATAAACATATAAGAAATCATCCCCAATGTAATATACAATACATGGGAGACATTTCAGAGAGATTCCACGGTTCTTTAGGAATAAAACTGATAAGTACTCTGAAATGAAAATGATTTTGGAGCAAGTGCTTCATCAGAGGCTAAAATAAAGAGCCTTGATATAGAACGCCCCCAGGGCAGAGCAGCACAGGGCAAAAACAGCTCCAGGCACTCTGACAAGCATCAGAAGGACTTGGACAACTCCAAAATTAAAGAAATGTGGATCTGATAAGAAGACAGAAATGTCTGTACCTTCAATTGGCTAAAGCCTTAAAAATTCCTTGTACATGGAAATTAGATATTCATATCTGAGCACAACTCATCATTTACAGAATACTATATCACAGATACCTAACCATTTTGAAAATTGTCATCATATTGTGTTTGTTTAGTTCAGCTAGACTTTTAGTTGTCTCTTCAAGTTATGTGTTAAACCTGTGACATTTTGTTACCTGGGATGGTCACACCCACCTGACAATTGCAGTCAAGGTTCTGGTACCCAGAGTGAGAGACAAATTAACTGACATCCCTTCCACAAAAAGACTGTAACAATGGTTTCCTAGTCTGGGTATGCTACACTTCTCACACGTGTTACCAACACTCAAGACACAGTGTAAATAGATAACAAGACTATTTTTATCTGAGAGGAAAACCAACCTTTTCTAATATTTGCACTAGATAAGATATCTTTATTCACTTGCACTGCAATTATTTTTGGAGAGATTTTGAGAAGTCTCTGGATAAAGAAGAAGAGACAAGAAGGTAAATATCATGGGACCCTAGCTGGTAAAATAAATAGGTTTTCATCTCTGTGACAATAATATGGACTTCTCAGAGAACACATTTGTTTTTAATTCCAAATCATTTGAGTGTCTCCAAGCCTTTATACAATACCATAATAATCATCTTATAGAATCATGTTTTGCTTTCATATTCTATTAGCACCATCCAAGGGAAGGAAATAAGATTCATCTAAAGGTGTTATACAATCTGTACACAATTGTGAGTTCCTTTCGATATGTTATGACAGATGATGTACAACACATCTCTGCTCTATCCAACCTCATTTGCAGGAAAATGATTGTGAAATTAAGCATGACAGGGAGAAAGGAAGAGAGAAAAGGTAGATAATTACTAAACAGATTCTTAGATGCCTGTGTGTATAGAAAAACCAAGAAATCAAGAGAAGTAAAAAGTAGACTTTCTCACTGACCATGAAATATGATCTCATTTGAACTAAAAAGTGTCTAGAAATAAGACTGGGGGATCACAGGGCCCTCCACTTTGCTTCACAATTTTTAACCTTAAATGTGTTAACAACTCCTTAATATTTAGTTTACAGTCTACTCTTTCCCAACCAGTGTATGTACACAATGAAAGGCCTCCGACATGTGTTTTGAGTTTTTTCCATTTCTTCAGAGATAATATGGCATATCATGGAGAAGGAAATGTGTTTGGTACATGTACATGTACACATTTGCCTATTTTTTATCTCATTCATCTTCGCTTAGGTGAACTCATCTTCTAAACACCAAATACTTTTTTCAAACCTCTTTTCAGATTGCAATAATATGGGCATGGTTGCCCTCTCCCTTCTTCTGTAAACGTTAACATCCCAACAGAGTATCATATAATCTTGAATCTCCTCCCATTTCATTGGCAGCTGATCCTCTACACTCACATAATTCTTTCTCTCTTCCATCATCTCTGTTATTGTCAGTCTAATTCACCCAGTCATTCGAAACTGACACTTTGAAGACAGCTTTGAGTCCTCCCTCTAACCCATGTATTATACATAGTCATTGAATCTAAACAATAAGACCGAAAATATAGTTCTTTCTCCAATTTGTCCTTTCTGCCTCATTTCCACTGCCACCATTATGCATCTAGTCTTTGTAGTGTTATTAGATTATGTTAATACCTTATATTTGTTTTACTTATTTCAGAAGGGATTCTTTAATCCAACCCCAACTTCCCCATATGTTTTTTTTTTTTTTTCAAATTAGAAATCTGAAAACCAAAGAGGATAATTGCACAAGGTGTCAAAGCTAATCACAATCAGTGACAGGGGTAGAAGTCAGATTTCCCAACTCTCAGTCAAGCTTTTATTATTATTATTATTATTATCATTATTATTATTATTACATTGTGCTTCTCTGGCACTGCTCCAACCTCAGAATATCCCACATGACACTGCCTACTTACCTTTCTTAGATTTCCATTTTCACTAAATCACTCCACCTTGAAAAACATTTTCTCATTAAACCAATCTATTTTGCTTATCTATGAAACCCTATCTCAAACACACCTCTAAAAAATATTTTTTTTATGAATTTGTAATTTCAATGCTTTAGTTCTAACAGGGAATCACACACTGGCAAAATAAATGATGGTGATATGTTTGAAAGTGAAGAGTGAAAGTGTAAGTGTAAGTCACTTCAGTCATGTCAAATTCTTTGTAATCCCATGGATTGTAGCCCACCAGGCTCCTCTGACCATGGGATTCTCCAGGCAAGAATACTGGAGTGAGTAGCCATTCCCTTCTCCAGCATATCTATCAAACCAAGGGATCAAACGTGGTTCTCCTGCATTGTAGGCAGATTCTTTACCATATGAGCCAAGAGGGAAGCCCCAGTGATACGTTTAGACAGAAGCAAATTCTCATAATAGTCCTTTCACTGTGCTTTCAAATAACCCTGACCTTATTTCAGGTCCACTTCCATTAGAATGTTCAGTCTTCTGTAAGTTGCTATTTTCCATGAAGGTAATATGAATGCTCTTTAAGTTTAGAGTCTGTATTAAAAGAACTTTAACCAGCATTAAGAGGCTGAGAGAAACTAGGCTTGGGGTCAAGTATACTACTGGAAAAAATGGCAATGCCATATCCTTGAAAAATTATCATTACCTACTATGCTAACAGAATAAATGAATTAAGAAAAGACATGAGTAATGTGTTAGGGGTAGCCACTCATGGAGTATCCTAACAAGAATAGAACTATTAATGCTTGGAAACATATCCTAACAAGAATAGAACTATTAATGCTTGGAAACTCACATATCTAATCTAGCCAAAGAGACCTTTGAGGAGGGGCCAAGGTCAGTGTGGGCAGTGAGTAGAAGGCATTAGGAATAAAGGAAGGTGGCAATTGGTGATCAGGGATAGGAATGAAGGAACAAGTGAGAGGATTCTGAATCTAAATGGCCTAAGTATGCCTACTGACTGATGCATGTAAAGAATAATACTGGCAGCACTAACAATGTATGGGCCACTTCACATTATACTTTTCTATCAAATATCTCATTCTATTATCACAACAATTGTGTGAGACAGTGTTTTAGAACAGTGAAATTAGAAACATGAAAGTGAGGTCGTGAGAAGGAATCTCAACTCAGCACACAACTGGTAATGTGTAGCCAGAGCATGGGTTTAAAGCTCATCTTGAATTGCCCTTAGCAATACTACAAACACTTGTAATTACTTGTTCTGTGACTGTCTTCTTGATAGACATTAAATCCCATGAGGACAGGAACAGTATCTGTCTTGATCACCATGATATCCCCAGTGTTTGGCACAGTGTCTGCTCCAAAGCAAATTGTTTAAAAATATTTGCTGAATAAATGAAAGAATAAATATGGGTTGATGGTTGCTTCATATAAAATAAATTATGAAGTACAATTCCAGTTTGAAAACCCCACCTAAGATTTGAGGTGACTTGATGCTAGCTATAGGAATATACTAGAAGATCCATTAGAGTTATTCATTGTCCTGACTTACTAAAATATGAAAGAAAATGTAATTAAAAGTAATAACTCGTTTATACCTATGGCTGATTCTTGTGATGTTTGACAGAAAACAACAAAATTCTGTAAAGCAATTATCCTTCAATTAAAAAATAAACAAAGTGGCAAAAAAAACCCACATTGTCTTCTGAATCAAAACAAATATAATTTGGGTTGTAAAACAATACTGGCATGAGATTCAGAGTTATTGACTGTCCCTCAAATAGGTGATGTTGCTCAGATGATTGTTCTTATAATTAATGTTTGCTGCAAACAACTTCCATTTTCTTGGATTATGACTATACTTTACTCAAACAGTACCTTTCTCCACTGTGACTTAGGTTAACACTTTAATGTTATATAATACCACTACTGGTTATTTTCTGATGATTGCAAAAATTTATAATGTAACTAAAAATTAAAGCAAATATACAGCCCTAAGAAATGTAAGCTGTCTGACAATAATGAAATGAAATGAATTTTTATTAAGCAAAGGATTGGAGGAGTCAATTTTAAATTTATGAAGAAAATGCTTCATCGATTGTAAATGCAAGTGATTTAGGAAAGAAATGAAGACGGGGCTTAAATTATTTCCCCCTTTACCCACAGCTCTTCTTTTGTATTTCTGGTGTTTCAAATCAGCCTGAGACTTTGTGTCACCAAAAAAACTTAGCAGATTGGACCAAGAACTGGAGTACTAATCTGACTCCACATTCTTATGGTACTTGAAAGTGTGGGTTTTACAGAAAGTGGAATCACAGCTTCAGGGGAACCCATTGCCATGAAGCTTCAAAGTATATATCAGTTACAAAGGGCTTAGATAAATTCATGAATGAAACATCCATAGAAGGGAAAGGGAAACCAAAGAGGAAAGATTACAATGCAAGACCTTAAAATGGGAACAGATCTCAGGAGATCATCTGCTCTAGCTGCCTGCCTTCAGACATGTAAAAAAATAATCTCCACTTTGCTGGCAACTGAAACTCAATGAATCTCTTGTCCAAACCACATAGCCAGTCAAAGTATAAATGACTTAAAAATCAGGATTCTTGAATTACAGGGCAGCAGATATCCCACTGGGCTTCCCTGGTAGCTCAGTGGCAAAGTATCTGCCTGCCAATGCAGGGGATGCAGGTTCAATCCCTGGGTTGGGAAGATCCCCTGGAGAAGGAAATTGTTACCCACTCCAGTATTCTTGCCTGGAAAGTCCCATGGACAGAGGAGTCTGGTGGGATATAGTCCATGGGATCACAAAGAGTTGGACACAAATGAGGGACTAAACAACAATATATTCTGCTGCCCTTCCATATTGCTTCTCCCTCCATGTGATCCAAAACTGGGTTCTGATGCTGGACTGAGTCATCCAATGGTTTCATCCCTGGAAATTCATTTTGCTTTGAAGCCTTTACCAATGTTATCTGTATGCATGTACCATGGCAGCCTTAAAACCAGAGGAGTTCTATTTTTCATAATTACCTTATTTTAACTGCATTTGATCTATACCCTAAATCTTATGTCTTCTGACATATGTAATTCCATCAAAAATTAAAACTGAATTCCTGGTATAATTGAAAGTCTTCCAAGATCCATACAATACTTAAAGATGTGCATTCCAGGCTCCAAATTCAATCTGGACAATTGTTTGCAGGTTGTTATGATGATGTATTGTGAGCATTTCAGTTTCAATTAGTAAGGAGAAAAAAAAATGCATTAGCAGTACCTGCACACAGAGTATTTCACTTTGTATGCACTCTATATCAATGTAAATTGACATATACAAAGAAGATGCAACTTTGAGTCCTAACAGCAGTGTCATAGAAGTAGTCAAGAGTCATGGAATTTGAGAATAATTTTTCCACTGTAACCAAGTTTGTGATTTGGGGCAAGTTATTTCATCTTTTTAAAAGTGTGTTCACCCATGTAAAAATGTAAGTTCAGTTCAGTCACTCATTCATGTCTGACTCCTTGAGACCCCATGAACCACAGTACACTGGGCCTCCCAGTCCATCACCAACTCCCAGAGTCCACCCAAAGCCATGTCCATTGAGTCAGTGATGCCATCCAACCATCTGATCCTCTGTTTTCCCCTTCTCCTCCTGCCCTCAATCTTTCCCAACATGAGGGTCTTTTCCAATGAGTCAGCTCTTCGCATAAGGTGGCCAAAGTATTGGAGTTTCAGCTTCAGCATCAGTCCTCCCAATGAACACCCAGGACTGATCTCCTTTAGGATGGACTGGTTGGATCTCCTTGCAGTCCAAGGACTCTCAAGAGTCTTCTCCAACATCACAGTTAAAAAGCATCAATTTTTCGGCACTCAGCTTTCTTTATAGTCCAAATCTCACATCCATACATGACCACTGGAAAAACCATAGCCTTGAGTAGATGGACTTTTGTTGGCAAAGTAATGTGTCTGCTTTTGAATATGCTATCTAGGTTGGTCATAACCTTCCTTACAAGGAGTAAGTGTCTTTTAATTTCATGGCTGCAGTCACCATCTGCAGTGATTTTGGAGCCCAGAAAAATAAAGTCTGACACTGTTTCCACTGTTTCCCCATCTATTTCCCATGAAGTGATGGGACCAGATGCCATGATCTTCGTTTTCTGAATGTTGAGCTTTAAGCCAACTTTTTCACTCTCCTCTTTCACTTTCATCAAGAGGCTCCTCAGATCCTCTTCACTTTCTACCATAAGGGTGGTGTCATCTGCATCTCTGAGGTTATTGATATTTCTCCCGGCAATCTTGATTCCAGCTTGTGCTTCTTCCAGCCCAGCGTTTCTCATAATGTACTCTGCATATAAGTTAAATAAACAGGGTGACAATATACAGCCTTGACGTACTCCTTTTCCTATTTGGAACCAGTCTGTTGTCCCATGTCCAGTTCTAACTGTTGCTTTCTGACATGCATATAGGTTTCTCAAGAGGCAGGTCAGATGGTCTGGTATTCCCATCTCTTTCAGAATTTTCCACAGTTTATTGTGATCCACACAGTCAAAGGCTTTGGCATAGTCAATAAAGCAGAAAAAGATGTTTTTCTGGAACTCTCTTGCTCTTTTGATGATCCAGCGGATGTTGGCAATTTGATCTCTGGTTCCTCTGCCTTTTCTAAAACCAGCTTGAACATCAGGAAGTTCACAGTTCACATATTGCTGAAGCCTGGCTTGGAGAATTTTGAGCATTACTTTACTAGCGTGTGAGATGAGTGCAATTGTGTGGTAGTTTGAGCATTCTTTGGCATTGCCTTTCTTTGGGATTGGAATGAAAACTGACCTTTTCCAGTCCTGTGGCCACTGCTGAGTTTTCCAAATTTGCTGACATATTGAGTGCAGCACTTTCACAACATCATCTTTTACGATTTGAAATAGCTTAACTGGAATTCCATCACCTCCATTAGCTTTGTTCATAGTAATGCTTTCTAAGGCCCACTTGACTTCACATTCCAGGATGTCTGGCTCTAGGTGAGTGATCACACCATCGTGATTATCTGGGTCAGGGACTGTATTATTATTTTGCTCTTTCCCAGCATGTAAATATGTTTCATAAACTGGGAAGCAGTATACAGATGTAAGTAAATACTATTATTAGGGTAATAAGCACCCAAACTCAAATGTTTTCTCCCTCACCTCCCCCCTCTCTATATAAATATCTATTTACAGGCACACGCACATACATACATACACACACACATACACAAAGACTCCATTTACCAATTGAGAGTTTCCACAAAAGAAGTCTGTGTAGGGTTAGTCCTTGAGATGTAAGGATGAATAACTTAACCTTGCTTTTTGCAAACTCATCCACAGATACCTAGTATTCTCAGGTTGTTCCCAACTGTTATGACTCACCTCTGTAGAAATCCACCTAGAGCTGTCTTTATCAATTACTCTCTCTCCATCCCAAGTATAGGGGCTTCCCTGGTGACTCAGGTGGTAAAGCATCTGCCTGCAATGCAAGAGACCTGGGTTCAATGCCAAGGTTGGGAAGATCCCCTGGAGGAGGGTATGGCAACCCACTCCAGTATTCTTGCCTGGAGAATCCCCATAGACAGAGGAGCCTCGCGGGCTACAGTCTACAGGGTTGCAAAGAGTTGGACACAACTGAGTGACTAAAGACAGATCACAGGTATGGGACCTCTCTCTCCTCTCATTCATAAACCTTCCTATTTTACACCTCCTTCTCCATAGCCTTTCTCTCTGCTTTCCAATAGGAAAGTATCTAAAAGGTATCTGCTATGGGTTACCAGTAGTTAAGAATAGGTCCCCATCCCATCTGCGGTCTTCCCTGGTGGCTCAGACAATAAAGTATCCGCCTGCAAGGAGGGAAATCTGGGTTTGATCCCTGGGTTGGGAAGATCCCCTGGAGGAGGGCATGGCCACCCACTCCAGTATTCTTGCCTGGAGAATCCCCATGGACAGAGAAGACTGGCGGACCACAGTCCATGGCGTCACAAAGAGTCGGACATGACTGAGCAACTAAGTACAGCACAGCGCATCCCATCTGCAGCAGTTTCCTCATTGTTCCAGTCCACCTAGACAGGGGATATTATATATGAAGCAATGACTTAGATAAAAGGAGTTTCAGTCACTAACAGAGGGTGGCTAGAAGATATCTTGAAGTTAGAAACATTTCTTGGTATCCCATATTACAGCCCAAAAGTATGTCATGGGCAGTCTATTCCTGTAAAGACTTCTGGCTCCCATGTAACACTACAGATATCAAAGAATATCTATTGTTGACATCAAGAATGTCAATGACTGTTAGCCACAGGAGGAATCATTTTAAAGTGAACAATGGAGGTATCCTGGATATCACTTTTTCTCTCTCTTATATATGAAGATATTTTCTATTTTACAGATAACACTAAAACTACATGTTTAAGTTACTATTTCTGCATAACCAAGTATCCCAAAACTTATTGGCATGAAATAGTGTGAATTTTATTATACATCATGAATTCTTTAGGTCAAAAATTCTATCAGGACAAAGCTGAGTTATTTGTAGCTCCATGTGGATCAACTGGGATCACTTAGTGGTAGTCAGCTGGAACTATGTAGTCTTGAAGAACCAAGATGACTTCACTTACTCATCTTGCATTTTCTCAAAGTCTAGAGGCTAAGCCTAGCTGAGACTGACAACCAGAGCAACTGACATATGGCAGCTTCAGCAATGTGGTCTAGGGGTGGTGGAACTCCTTACATGGCAGCAACCTTCCCCCAGACTGAGTATCCTGCTTCAAAAAAAAAAAAAAAGAAAGAAAGCTACATTGCCCCTTAAGGTCTAGCATCACAGGCACATATTTAAAGTTGTAAGCCAACCTGATTCAAGAGAAGAGGTACACATTATTCCTCTCCATATAAGAAATGTCACAGAAGTTGGAACCATTTATTTAAAATAGCCACAATGCACTCTTTCACTAAAAATTATATTTCTCACACATGCAAATATATATAATATATATATTTGCAAATATATAATATATATTATATCAAATATATAATCTGAGCATCAAGCTCAGGTTTAAAGTCCAGGACTTTGTCCAGGATCTTAATCAAGTCCAGGTGAAGATGAGGCTTCCTGGATTCAGTTCCTTAGACAGGTTTTCAATGTGAAAACCTATAAAATGAAACAAGTTATATTCCATCCAACATACAACAGATGGGTACAACATAATTAGAATAGATATTTCCATTTAAAGAGGGAGACAGGAAGCACATAGCAGCACGTCTAAGTTCAGGGCAATCCTGAAATCCAGAATTCCCATACGGTATCTTTATTAGGGTCCAGTTTTACTCTCTGGATCTTGACTCTATTCTCTAGTCTCTTGGGTCTTCCTGGCTGATTCATGTCAATGTATGCAAAAACCACTACAATATTGTAAAGTAATTAGCCTCCAATTAAAATAAATAAATTAATTTTTTTTAAAGTCATCTATGTTGGCAACTAAGTAGTTTCCTCAGCCTTCCTTATAAATGTTTTGTATCCAAGGCTCTCTTTTAATTTTATATTTTCTCAGCCCCTTTCAGTCTAAGCTGGCATAATTATTTTTTAAAAAACTGAAAAACTTTATATGCATTAATTTATGACCCATTCCATTAAAGACATATCCCCATATTATTTCAGTGAAAGTGAAAGTGTTAGCTACTCAGTCATGTCCAACTCTTTGCAACCCCATGGACTGTAGCCCACCAGGCGCCTTTGTCCATGGAATTCTCCAGGCAAGAATACTGTGGTGGGTAGCCTTTCATCCAGGGGATCTTCCCGACCTGAGGATCCAACCTAGGTCTCCTGCATTGCAGGAAGATTCTTTACCTTCTGAGCTACTAGGGAAGTCCTATATTACTTCAAAGTAAGCCTTCATATGTTTTACTCTTTGTGAAACTGGATCCTTAAAAAGCCTCTTGTCTGTCTTAAAGAGTTTATGAGGCCACATCTCAAGTTTTTTCAAGACTTAACAAATAGTTTTCTGATCGCATCCTTAGCTTCATTTTCCCCCCCTGGAGCCCATATTCCTTAGATTTGATCTTCGTCTTCAGGTCCTTTCTTAGTTTGAGGATCTTCTCCTCATATTGATGGGGGATGAGATATAGTTTTATTGTTGAATCTACTAAGTCCTGGCTCTATATCCTGTAAATTTTTCTTGAGAACTGAAGAGCTCTTTCTTTAGTTCACCTCTGTTTATACTGTATGATATGCAACTAAAAGGAACCAGTTGATATCTTTGATATTCTGTATGGAAACCTCTTTATCCAGAAGCATCAGTTCAGGTACATTTTCTGTTTTATTAAACTTTCTGCTACAGCATACAAAATATCTTCTTTCCTCTAGCTTCCAAGAACATTTTCCTTGCTTCTTTTAAGCCATCACTAACAGCTTCCTGGAGCTACAACACAGTTCACACTAACAGTCTCCTCAATGTCCTCCTGGTTTCCATTGGCTGCCTGACTGCAAAGACACACAAGGGGTTTTCAGTGCTATAGTGTTACCATAGTACTAATAGTAAAATCTCTATGAGTTACTACTGCTGCCTAACACACTGTTTAAAATTAAGTTACTTAAAACAACGACCATTTTATTATGTCTCATTGATATTGCACCTATGTGGTATCTCTAGCATAGGAGTGTTCCAACAGTTGAATTTTCTACAAAGTTCTTAAGACTTGCCTCACAGTGTTCCAAGAAAAACTAGTGGAACTAGATGACTTTTAAAACCCAGCCTCAGAGCCCATGTAGGATAATATTCACCATATTCTGTTGTTTAAAGCAATCTGAAGTCTACCCAGATTAAGAGAGAGAAGCTCAGTTTTCTGTGATATGAAGAAGGTCCAAGAATTTGTGGCCATGCTTTAAAACTGCCATATATATAATCCATTATATTCCTTTTAGACTAGTAAAGATGGTAATAATAATGTATACACTGTATTGAAAATTCCTCATATTCTGGACACTAGCCTAAATCCATGTATTTTCTCATTCAATCCATACTATAACCCAATGAGGTGAAAACTGCTGCTATCCCCATTTCAGATGAGGAAACTGAAGGATAAAGAGAATAAGCAACTTGTCCAAGATCTCAGAGTTTATAAGTGACAATGTCAACTAGCAAGATATATTTACATATACATAGATTAATGTATACAGCTTATACTTCATGTAATTTCATGCCAGGAAGACATCATTTATATACAATGCTCTTGCAAATTATATCAAAATGTAAATGCATCAGTGAAGAAAATTTAATAACTTTCCCTCGTAACCAAAGCAATATTCTTTTATTGTAACAAATGAGAAAATGAAGAAAAAAGAAAAATACTATTCACAGTGATTAGAAAGATATGTAAAGAATTTATTATTTTGTAACATTCAGGATCGGGGGTGAGGGAAGAATATAGGGAATTGATATTAGTAAGGTTTTATTTCTATTATTTATAAAAAGATGAAATAAAGCAACAGAATGTTAATAATAGAAAATTCTAAGGAACTTATATAAGAACAATTGACCTACTTTTTATCACTCAGTCTCCAAGAGCCCCAACGCCCAGATAAAATCACCCCAAATATTATGCTGCATATCTGTCGGATCATTATACATACACACACACACACACACACACACACACACTCATACTACATACTGTGTATAACATGTAACCTGTATTTTTCACCAAACAATATGCAGGAATAAATTTTAACATTTTAATGATGTCAATGTATTTGTACATGGTGCCCCATATTACTGAACATTTAGGATTTTTCAATTAAATAAAATTAAATAATGCTTACATGAATATTCTTTCAACTTGAATCTTTGTCCACATATCCATGCTTAATTTCATTAGCATAAGTTCCTCAAAGTAGAATGACATGGGCTAAGGATATGTACATTTTCAGTTTTATATTATATTAAAGCAAATTATGAAGGAAAAGTGTGTATATATATATATACACATATGTGTGTATGTATGTGTGCATACACACACACACACATCTGTTTATGCATGTGTGTATATATAGGTACGTATATGGCTTCTCAGGTGGCTTAGATGGTAAAGAATCCACCTGCAAGGCAGCAGACACAAGTTCGATCCCTGGGTCAGGAAGATCCCCTGGAGAAGGGCATGGCAACCCACTGTAGTATTCTTGCTTGGAGAATCTCATGGACAGAGAAGAGCCTGGCAGTTGTTCATGGGGTCACACAGAGTTGGACACAACTGAGCAACTATCACTTTCACATATAGGTACATGTCCTTGCATGTGTGTGTGTGTGTGTGTGTGTGTGTATAAAGAGAGAGTATGAGAGAAAGAGATAGAAGCAATCTCCTCCTTAGAGTTTCCTGTTTTATCTTTTGGAGGACTCAAAACATTCATATGTCACATTGCTTCAAGTTAAGTACCTGCAGTGCTAGCCTCTGACTCTCATGAAGAGCTTCCCCATGGAAAAGGCAAGCCCCGAAGAAAAGAAGTCTTAATAAAATAAAATCCCAAAGCTATAGGGCTATGTGTCCAGAGCAACTGACTTGTCCTAAAATAAATTGACTTATTAACTAGATAGCCTGGCTTAATCCCATTATCAAAGACAAATAGGACAATAGGCCATGGGCTTGCATACTTGCCCAGACATACCAATTATTCTTTGGATATATGCTGTGAGAATAGTGTACTTTGATACTGGGAGAATGTTAAGTGGACTTTAGGTCTTATGGTGTGATCTAGGCACACACAGACAGTGGGAAGGGATGCAGGATGTGATAAAAGGAAGCATAACAGACAGAGCATGGAAAAGAAAGAGGAACAAGAGCTTATTAAGGACAGGACAAAGGTTTGGGCCATCTCCTTATATCTGTGTAATTTTTGAGTTCACTTGAGTGGGGTTTGTGAGAAGGTCACTGGTGATCTGAATGGATGCAAATTTCACACTTGGGGAGATAAATACCACCAAGGAAACTAGTTCTGTCTGCTTGTAGGATCCTCTATCCCATCTCCCACTGTCATTCACCTCTTGTCACCCTGCAACCTAAGGCAGAACTGGGAAAATGTTGACAAAGAAACTGTTCAAAGGCAAGGGGCTTGCTGGGATGTATAACTTAAAAAAACTTTTCCATGTCAGCCATAGAGCCTGAAAAGCCAGCTGGGCAATTGCTCTGGCATTCATTTCTAAGAGATGCTCCAATCTAAATCAAATATGTTGACTAAGGCAAATTGTTCTTACTCCTAACAAATTAGACAAGAACTTCAGGTGGAATTTAGAAAACAAGGTAAACCAAAACCTTCACCAAGGGTCAAAAGGGACTTATCAACAAAATAGAAATAGAATTAACAGATGTAGAAAACAAACTTTTGCTTATCAGGAGGTAAGGGGGGAGGGATCAATTGGAAGATTGGGATTGACATACTTGTTGTTGTTTAGTCGCTAGGTCATGTCCAACTCTTTTGCAATCCCGTGAACTGTAGCCCGCTACGCTCCTCTGTCCATGGGCTTTCCCAGGCAAGAACACTGGTATAGGCTGCCATTTCCTTCTCCATGGGACCTTCCCAACCCAGGGATCGAACCCACATCTCCTGCATTGCAGGCAGATTCTTTACCACTGAGCCACCTGGGAAGCCCATTTGACATATACACATTACCATATATAAAATACATAACTAATAAGGACTTACTGTGTAGGGCGGGGAACTCTACTCAATACTCTGAAATGGTGCATATGAGAAAAGAATCTAAAAGAGTAGATATACACATGTTCAGATTAACATGTGACACAAAATGGGTGTGCCTTCAGTCTCTACCAACATCAGGGTCTTTTCCAATGAGTCAGCTCTTCACATCAAGTTGTCAAAGTGTTGGGGCTCCAGCTTCAGCTTTAGCATCAGTCCTTCCAATGAATGTTCAGGGTTGATTTCCTTTAGGATTGACTGGTTTGAACTCCTTGCCGTCCAAGGGACTCTCAAGAGTCTTCTCCAGCTCCACAGTTCAAAAGCATCAATTCTTCAGCACTCAGTCTTCCTTATGGTCCAATTCTCACATCTGTACATGACTACTGGAAAAACCATAGCTTTGACTATATGGACCTTTGTCAGAAAAGTGATGTCTCTGCTTTTTAATATGCTGTCTAGGTTTATTATAGCTTTCCTTCAAAAGAGCAAGCGTCTTTAAATTTCATGGCTGCCATCACCATCGTGGTGATTTTGGCGCCCAAGAAAATAAAATTTGTCACTGCTTATACTTTTCTCCCTTCTATTTGCCATGAAATGATGGGACCAGATGCCGTGACCTTCATTTCTGAATGCTGAGTTTCAAGCCAGCTTTTTCATTCTCATCTTTCACCTTCATCATGGGAATATTAGGCCCACTCTTAACTGAAGGTAGTCACTTTCAAGACAATTAAAGCATTTATCAGATCTAGTAAACTGCTCATCTGTTAGAAGAACAACTGCCCATAAAGATATGTAGGTTGAGATCTTTTTGGTTTTGTTGGTCTCAATGTTAGACTGTCTACTATTTTGTCATTTTTCTGAATTATTGCTAGGATATAAACTTACTTACAGGTTTCTCATATTTTTAGATTAGTTCTATCCATGTTTTCTGTACGCCTCATTTCCCCTCACCCCATTTGACTACACACACGTGCATCTGAAACTTTTGACCATAATCATTCAATTATCTCCCCATCACTCCATTTTGTTGCATAGGAAAGCCAGTTTCTTTCAGGGTATGGATATGATTTCACCTGACAGGCTTTGGCCTCTGGCTTTTGAGATGCAGAGTAAGACTCTTGGCTGCTGGAGTCTGATCATTTTGGTGACTCCAGAGGTGTTGCACACTCCATAGCTATTTAGGAACCTCTATTCCCATTTCTCATCATGGACTTTCCAGGTTATGGATTCCCTCATATGTCCCAAGTAGCCCCAGTAACTCTCAGCAGACACTGATATTGTCCAGGACACATTGTGGGCCTGGTTTTATAAGCAGTCCCCATGGCAGGCTGTTTGTCTCACTCTGAACTTCAGCCGAAGCAGACTTCTACATTAATGCAGAGAATAATGGAGTCCTCCATGGCCCGTCTCTGCCTATATTTTCCTCAATCTGTCTCTAACTCAATCTGTCTTAGTTTTTCACTTTTTTTTTTCCTTTGGTCTGTGACTGTGTGAGTGTGGTTTTTCACTTTGATTCTCTCAAGCACACTGTCTTAAACTGTCTCAGATGACACAGAAAGTATTTTGGGGAGTCAAGTCTCTGAGTAATTGAGCTCTAAGAGTGTTCAGAGATGTATTTCTTCACCTCAGTGCTCACTGTGTCTTTCGTTTCTCTTGCCCAGAATCCTGTTTGCACAGAGTGGGAATCATGGTGTCCTGATGGATATGACACAGGGAACATATGTCATTGGCTCTTTGCCAACATGTAAACCTCTGGCACCCTTACATGAGCTGTAAGCCCAGCCTGGACAGTGTGTGTGGCACTTCAACAGCCCTCTATATTATTCAACTGGACACTCACAGATGAGAAATCATCAATGTAAACAGACATCATCTTCCCTCTGGATAAAAGGCCTTATCTTTAAAAGGTCAGAAAAGTCCATCTCTAAAAGCAGAAATATAATAGTGCCCTTTAAAGAGCTCCTCTCAATAAATGTCCTGCATCTGTTTGCTACGAAGAAGGAATAACTGGCCATAGAAATAGACATTGGCCCTGGATTTTGAAACAGTGTAGTAAAGAGAATGATTCAACATAGAAAAAGCAACAGGAAAAAAAAGTATGCTTTCTACATATAAGCTAGCAATAGCTTTTAAGTGATGAAAATGGCAAGCAATAATCCTTCAAAAAATAAAATTGACAATAACAACCACCACCAAAATGCCATCTGCATCACCGGGTTTATGTGAGGAACAAATAAGAATGTATATAATCATATGATTTATTTGGTGAAATATAATACAAGTAGGGAGCTTTGTTATACAGAATAATATCTACATATCATTTAGTGCCGTCGCACAGAGTCGGACACGACTGAAGCGACTTAGCAGTAGCAGTAGCAGCATGAACCAGGTAGTGTTTTAAATGCTTTAATGTAACTTCACTTAGTCATCACAGTCTCCCTGAGAGATGGCCATAGTTATGATTTATATTAAAGACAAAGGTTCAGAGAGGTTTAGAGAGGATAAGCAGCTTGCTCAATGTCAAACATCTACTAAGTGGCAGAACTCTGGCATATAGATTTGTCACAACTGTGTTAAAAAAAAAAAAAACCTGTGGATGAGGTAGACAACGGTGCTCAAAATTCTTTTCTTTCCTTTCTCTTCCAAAAATTAGGTCCTGCTTCCCAAACTTCTAAGCCCATTCCCCTTCTAACATCTACTTGGTCAGCCTTTACCTACCCCAAATATAAAACAATCCATCCAATTCATTCCTTCTCTCTGTAACCACAAACCACTAACCTCATTTTTACACAGCCATTTAAGATTGCATAACAGACAACATCTCTTAGCATCAATGGGACAGCAGTCAATGATGAGCATGAAGAGTAAGTTATTTTCAGTGAAACAAGCCACACTTTGTGAAGAACTGACCATTTTCCTCCAGCTGAGGTTATCTTTTGCCATAACCTTGATCTCCACAAAGAAACAGATAAAACAAAAATAACTTGCTAATTTCTGCTTTATAATTCCAAGCAGTTTATTCCTTTTTTCATCTAGAATTTAAGCTTTTCTTTCAGTTCAAGCCTTTATCTGCCTCAAAAGAACATAAAAATGCATCTTTCCAGAAGTGTCTGATAAACCCACATGAATTCTGACCATTCTTGCTCTTCCTTCAGGATCAAAGTTTTATAGTTATTTTGCTCTCACTACACTTAGTTTTAGAGTTGTTCTCACGTTCTTTTGTTTCTACCTGTTGAGTGTACCTTCACTAGATGGTGCAGTGGCTCCCACCTAGAGATAAGGATCACACATAACAAAAATAGCACTGAACTTGATATCTAGATGACAATTTGAAAGCTCAATGGGCTGCTAACAAACCATGGAAGCTTTTAGACCTTAATTTGCCCATCTGTTAAATAAAGCATTATATGTTCTCTAAGGTCTTCAAGGCCTCTTACAGTTTAAGATTTCTATAAGGTTTTCTTACTGCTCTGTGATGCTCTTCCCACCAAGGTACCCACACTATTGTTTCTTCCCTAGCAGAGATTCACTCACACTCTAGATTCTGATGAGATACACAGATCTCCTGGGACTGGCAACACTTTCTGAAAATAAACAGGAAACGTCAAGATCATTAGGAAGTATAGTGAGGCCTAAGGCACTTACTATATAATTATTCTAAGCATTATGAAATGTTTTCATACAACATCCAGAGGATAGCTTAAACATTTATTGTATACATTCATGGTCAAGTTCAGATCTACATAGCACTGGATGGAACTTGGTACCTGACCTCAACGAACATATATGTTAACAGGAAAGAGTAGAGACAATTATATTCAAATAAATTAGACCATACATTTTGCCTGATGGTATGCAGTGTGAGGTAGGAAAATTCAGGAAGCATGGAATGCTGATTACGAGAGGACACAATTTTAAACATAGGTTCATGAAAGGCTTCAGTGGGAAAATGAAGTTTGAGCTAAGACCTGAAAGAGGCAAGAGTCAAGTGGATATCTGGGAAAAGTGTCTCCGGGCAGAGAAGAAAGCAAATGCAAAGTCCCTGAGGATTATGCCTGACATACTTGAGAAGTAGCTAATGACAAGACAGGATGACAGGACTGGAGTGATTAACAGGAGAGATTGAGAGAGCAGGTCAGAAAGGTCACTGGGATTAGAGCATCAAGAACCTCATAAGACCATGTAAGGATTTTTTAGGGTTTGCTCTGAAATGACGGTTATTAGAGGGTATTCAACATTGGCAAGTCATAACCAACTGAGGTTTAAGTAGTCACTCTGCTTGGTGGGTTGAGAAGAACTGGTGGGAACTGGGAGCAAGGGTGAAAGTAGAGAATTATTTGAAGGCTACTGCAGTAACTAAGAAAAGCAATAATAGTGATTTGGACCAGTTCAGTAGAGGTGGAGGTAATGAGACCTATTCAAATTCTGGGTGTATTTTGAAGGCAGAGCCAAGAGGATTTTCTAATGGTTTGAGATGTTGATTGGAGGTCTTCTGTCAATTAACAGATATAGAAAACCCAGGAGGAGAACCATACTAGAATAAGAATCATAGCTTACACATAGCATTTACTACCTAGCAGGCACTATTCTGAGTGCTATATGTGCATAAATTCATTTACTCCTCATCATAGCCACATGAGAAAAGTACTACTTTCACCCCAATTTATAGATAAGGAAATTGAGGTTAAATAATCTTCATAAGGTCACACAGCTAGTATATGGTACAGATAGATTTCAAATCCAAGCAGTTTGATTTCAGAGCCCATGCTCTTAAATGCTATGATACATTGTTTATTATTGTTCACAATACTGCACAAATACATGTACACATAAGGATAGAAATTTCTCATTGCCTACTATTTAAAAAGAATAAGAGGCCACAGAAGTTCATGACAAGGACAATGAAAAGTTGAGTTCTTAATTGAAAATACACTATTTAAAAAGAATATTTTCAATTAACTCAACTTTTCATTGTCCTTGTCATGAACTTCTGTGGCCTCTTATGTACTTTTTTAGGGCACAAAATCAAGTGTCATCAATACAACCACCCAAGGCAAGCCTAATGGAGCATTGAATAAACAGTGTCCTTCAGAAACATTTGAATTGTTCCAGCGTCTATTTCGGAGAAGGCAGTGGCAACCCACTCCAGTACTCTTGCATGGAAAATCCCATGGACAGAGGAGCCTGGAAGGCTGCAGTCCATGGGGTCGCTGAGGGTCAGACACACCTGAGCGACTTCACTTTCACTTTTCACTTTCATGCATTGGAGAAGGAAATGGCAACCCACTCCAGTGTTCTTGCCTGGAGAATCCCAGGGACGGGGGAGCCTGGTGGGCTGTTGTCTATGGGATCGCACAGAGTCAGACATGACTGATGCAACTTAGCAGCAGCAGCAGCAGCAGCGTCTATTTAGAGAAAGCAATGAAATAGAGCTAACCATTCTGGAAGAAACATTACTATTTCATGTAACAAGTTTTTCTTTTTTCATATTCTGTAAGAAATCTCCAAGGACTTTTCAAATTTATCAACCCTTTGGGCATCTTACTGGGGTAGATGCAAGCTACTGTACCCATACTAATGAGAAGCTGAGTGCTCTAAAGAGAAACAGCTAGTCCATGGCTAAGAAAGAAACAGATGGGACCCATGACCCAAAGAAGTCATAAATGTGGTCCAAGAAACCAGATGCACAAACAAGAGAAGGTAGGGAGAAGATGGTTTAGAATCATGTTCGATGCTCCTTCAAGTATGCTCAATATGAATCAGCATTCATCAGGGGCTACCAAAAAGCTAATGCTGTCTAACCTGCAGTATTAAACGTGTGATATATAAACTAAGAATAGGGAGACTGGCCAATTATCCTCTGATCAGAGGACATTTGTAGTATTTTATTGACTTCTGACCTTCAGAAGGCTGGGCACCAACTAGGAATGTGTTCCGAAGAGGGAGATCAGAATAGAAGCCCTTGAGATACAGCCATATAATCATAATCATAATAGCTACCATTTATTAACTACTTATCATGTACTATGCTTGCATGCTACGTGCTTAATGCTTTATATATTTTATCTCATTTAGTCTCCTCAACAGTCCTTTGAGCAAGAATACTCTCTGAGGCTCAGAGATGTTAAATAACATATCCAAGTTCAAACAGCTAATAAGATCTGGTGCCAATACTTGAACCAATGTCTGAATGCTTCCACTATACTATGCTGGACTTCTGTGAAAAAAAAAAAGTGGGGGCTCTATTATTATCTCATTGAACCCTCACAACAACTTGATGAGGTATAACTGTCACTATCTCTGTTTCACAGATAAAAGGAACAGAAGCGCAGAGTGGTTATGAACTTACCCAAGGACACACAGCTACTAAGTGGTATAAGCAAAGTCTAACATGAAGAATGTTTGGAGACACTAGGAATGTTTATCCAGAAAAAGAAAATTCTAGAATATTAATCAAAGATGGAAGTTTGGCACCAATGACTTTCAAAGCTACTGATACCTTTCAAGTTTATTCTAAGATAAACCAAATTTGTTGTGTATATGACTCATTTCCATCATCATATATATATATATGGATTCATTTAACAAATGATGTTTTCACTGACTGCATGCCAGGAACTCTACTCTGCACTGAGAATTTAGGACTAAACAAGACAGATAAATTACCCTGCCTTAGGAAACTTGCATTGTTATTCTGCATCCTCTTATATTACCCTCTGCCATCCTATGTTTTTCATCTCCTTCTAAACTCAATTTCACCTAAAAATTCACTTTCCTCTACCCCAGGAATCTTCAATAATAGATTTACTGCTCCTCCAACACAGACACACACACAAACATGTACTACTGGCAATGCTGTATTCTTGTATTTGGTCACTTTGTCACTGTTATTAGAAACAAGTTATTTCCTCATATTCATTTATTTGCTCATTTATTCATTGACTATTTACTTAGAGCCTATTATATGCCAAGTGGTCCCACAGGGGTTGCAATGGTGGTAAAGAAAAACTGTATAATATTACTCTGCCTTCTCAGTTTTATCGTCTTACTTCCATCTTTTGTCCTACCTTCCCCATCCCTCACCTAGGTAGCTACTTCTGATGCACTGATTTGGAACAGTTTAGGGGCTCTCAGAGCACTTTGAAATCTACTGACCTAGCTAATCCTCCCATCTGGTGGAGTCCTCTATTCAAAAGCCCAGGCAGTTGGCCACCCAGGCTTAACTAGGATTTATACAGCACAAGTAAATTTCCTACTTCTCATAACAGTCTGTTCTAATCTCACAGTCCTTTTTTTAGATTTAATTTAACTCTGTCTAATTCTAGTTTTCATTCGACAGTCCTAGTTCTGCCCAATTCAGTTGCAAAGAAGCAGCTAAATCCTTCTGTACAGCATCCTTTCAAATATCTGAAAATATCTATTGTATCTCCTTTTTGCCTCCTCTTCTAGAGGTTAAATATCCCCATACCCTCAGTTAAAACACTTCCTAAACACTTTAAACACCGTAAATGGCATTCTCTAGACACTTTCAACATTTGCAATATCTCTCAATATACAATTTTTTATTTGTTCATTCAAAGAGAGTATCTACCCAGCTAATACTTTCCTTCAGGACTATGTGACTTACTTCCTAATAAGAAGAGATGTACACGTAAGCATTCTACGGATTTCAATGTCATGCTAATTACAGAATTGAAAGTTTTTCTAAGTGTTTTGGGGATTGTACAGTAAAAGTTAGAGGCTAGAGCAGTAAATGGCTTCCCATCATGAGTGACCTTCTAGGAAAGAATTTGTCCTAAGTGAAGAAGTAGCCAGACACAACCAACTTAAGAGAGAAGCAAAGAGTAGCTTAATCTGAATACATCAGGTGTGTTTCTTGACCAAGTCCATATTTTGTTCATTTTTGAGACTTATGGAGAATAAGTAAAAACTGAAATGCTTTGACAAGATCTCTGTAAGATGTTGTGGTATCAGGACTAGGGTAAGTCTGTACATAATGGAGCACAGAGGAGTGAGGGAGGATCAGTCTGTACTTGGCAATGAAACACAAAGCATCATTAATACCTTGGGTATTCTGGTATACCAGTTGTAAAAGAAGACTGTGCCACTTGGCAGCCATGGCAACACCTGGCAGAGGGGGCAGTGCTTTATAGACAGAAACATACAGCATCCATATTTAGTGATAACGTGATAGGTGGCAATGAGGAATGGAAAACTTACTCATTCATGACTATAGATAAAAACCCTCCGACTCCCAACAATATCTTAGGCATGACCCTGGAGGGGATATGGAAATTCTGTGTCATCAATTTGGCAAGAATTAGTTAAATCTGAGCTGCTATTTTTGCTGTGACTCAAATTGTACCCACCAGATCAGATCAGATCAGTCACTCAGTTGTGTCCAACTCTTTGTGACCCCATGAATCACAGCACGCCAGGCCTCCCTGTCCATCACCAACTCCCAGAGTTCACTCAGACTCACGTCCATCGAGTCAGTGATGCCATCCAGCCATCTCATCCTCTGTTGTCCCCTTCTCCTCCTGCCCCCAATCCCTCCCAGCATCAGAGTCTTTTCCAATGAGTCAACTCTTCGCATGAGGTGGCCAAAGGACTGGAGTTTCAGCTTTAGCATCATTCCTTCCAAAGAAATCCCAGGGCTGATCTCCTTCAGAATGGACTGGTTGGATCTCCTTGCAGGCCAAGGGACTCTCAAGACTCTTCTCCAACACCACAGTTCAAAAGCATCAATTCTTCACCGCTCAGCTTTCTTCACAGTCCAACTCTCACATCCATACATGACCACTGGAAAAACCATAGCCTTGACTAGACAGACCTTTGTTGGCAAAGTAATGTCTCTGCTTTTCAATATGCTATCTAGGTTGGTCATAACTTTCCTTCCAAGGAGTAAGCGTCTTTTAATTTCATGGCTGCAGTCACCATCTGCAGTGATTTTGGAGCCAAAAAAAATAAAGTCTGACACTGTTTCCACTGTTTCCCCATCTATTTCCCATGAAGTGATGGGACCGGATGCCATGATCTTTGTTTTCTGAATGTTGAGCTTTAAGCCAACTTTTTCACTCTCTACTTTCACTTTCATCAAGAGGCTTTTGAGTTCCTCTTCACTTTCTGCCATAAGGGTGGTGTCATCTGCATATCTGAGGTTATTGATATTTCTCCCGGCAATCTTGATTCCAGCTTGTGTTTCTTCCAGTCCATCGTTTCTTAGAAATAAAAATGAATAAAATGATCAAAGTGGAGACTTACCTGGTGGTTCAGTGGTTAAGACTCCACCTACCAATGTAAGGTACATGGGTTGGATCTCTGGTATAGGAAGATCCCACATGTCGCTGAGCAACTAAGCCTATGCGCCACAACTACTGACCCCAAGAGCTGCAAGAAGAAAAGTCACTACAATCAGAAGCCCATGCACCACAATTAGAGAAAGCCCCTGTTTGCCGCAACTAGAGAGTCCATGCACAGCAAAGAAGGCCCAGCACAGCCAAAAACAAACTAACAAATAAATAAATAAAATGTTTACATGACTAAAGTATTCACAGAGAACAGTGCTTACTAACCAAGATGTATCAATATCATCTGGACTGCATTTTTTCTAAATATCAAGCCCAAGAACCACCCACAGATATTCTTATTTAACAAGTATGTTCTAGCAATCTGTATTTTGAGAAAGCTTCTATTATCGTGTTCAATGTCTGTAAATAAAAACCAGTGATACAGAGCAGATGTTATCAACCATTTTTTTGGAAAGAACTGTGTGCATGCATTCATGTTTAGTTGCTCAGTAATGTCCTACTCTTTGCGACCCTGTGGACTGTAGCCGGCCAGGCTCCTCTGTCTATGAGATTTCCCAGGCAAGAATGCTGGAGTGGGTTGCCATAACTTTCTCCAGGGAATCTTTGTGACCCAAGGATCGAACCCAGGTCTCCTGCATCTCCTGTATTGGTGGGCAGGTTATTTACCACTGAGCCACCTGGGAAGTATTTAGAAAGGATGAGACAGTAAATATTTTGGCTTTGTGAGCCACAATCACTGTTGCAATTTTCAATTACACTGTTGTAGTGGGAAAGCAGCCAAAGCCAATACATAAATAAAAGCATGACTGCATTCCAATAAAACTTTATTTACAAAAACAGGTGCCCAACCCATGGGCCATAGTATGTTTGCTGAGCCCTCCAATAGATACAAGATAATTAAATTAGTGGCAGGTCCTGCACGCCAAATTGCCCAAGGCTGCTAAGATACAAAAGACAATTAGAATTCACCGGAAGTATTGGGCAGAGGAAAATGACAGCACAAAGACAGTTGGAATGACATTGCTGGTATTTTTTCTTGTTCATGAGTCTGAAAGACTCACATATATCCAGAAGTTTAGAACTAAGCTTCCTGGCCAGAGTCCAAATGTGAAACTCTAGGAAAATACCTTTGGGATCAATAAACAACAGTTATAGTGAACACTCAGTTCCAAGACAGGAGGCAGGCAGATAATATAAACTAGTTCAAGAAGAGTTTCAATAATTCAGTGAGTGCCATCTCTCCAATGGGTTATAAAGGGAAATGTGGGTTGTTTTGGAGGTCTCTCAACTTTTGAGGATGATGTCAGGAAGGACAAGCAGGTCTACCCCCAAGATATCATTTGCTTTGGGATCCCAGTTTCTGTAATTCTAGACTGGATGAAACCCAAGTGGGACTTCTTTTCAGGCTCTTATACAAGGATTCTAATGGGATTGAAAAGCTTTGCTACTGACAGGGTCTGGCTAAATTTTCAGTTCTGAAACAATGATAGAATCCTCGAAGGCTCATTCCAGCCCTAAAATTCTATGATTCCATTATTCACTCTCCTTTCACATCTATCTTAAGGGACCTCTCCATATATCAACAGTAAGCCATCAAGCTGCAATACAATTGGGAAACACAACTGAGAAAATGACTCTCTGCAAACCCTTTTTTTCCTTAAGAAGAAAGTGCCAGGCACATGGCTAGGTCTTCACTGGGTTGCCTTTTTTTTTTTTTTTTTTTTTACACTTTCACATAAGCACTTGAAAAAATATAAGGGATTATATAAAGATCCAAAGGTATTATTAAGTCAGTGACTAGGGCCCATATCAGAGGTAACTCAGCCTCTGGGTAATGAGCTCCTCACTCACCCCTGGGAAAAACACACCCCTCCTTGGCACAATAAATCCCCCATCTCCCAGTCCTATTTCCAAATTTGTCCCCTTACTAATTGAATCACAAATGCATCATTTCTGAATATGGTCTCCCCATTAAGGCTGTAGAACAACGGTCACTGGTTGGGGGTGGGGGGTGGGGCAACAAAACACTTTAATGACTTTCTTAAAAAGGAAACTTTGTTTGAAGAGTAATTGTGTTTCTCTCCCCTCCCAGCTATTACTTTTCTGCTTTTAAATCTTAATGTCTCATCTGGATGAGCACCTTATCACTAGCCAACAGGGGAAGGTGGTGTTTGTATTTGTATTTGCATTTATATGGCATTTTCATAGAGTATATCTCACGCTGCTGACAGAGCAATGAATCACAGGCCTGTAGCACCCTCTCTACATGCATCGGGGGAGCAGCCATCTTCCACATGCTCTACAGCAACACGCTAATTAATCTTTCTTAATTTTAATTCATAAGGAAGATGCTGCAGCCAGGGAAGCATGGAAGAGCGTGTGTGTCTGCTTGTCTATTTCTCCCAACATTCAGGAAGTTAGAAATACTAGGAGCGCATCACACAAGGAACCACGTTTCCTCACAATCTGTCCTTTGCTGACCTGGTTCCTAGGTTGAGTGGGTTATTGAAGCTTTTGTATTACTTTAGGCATTTGCCTTTTAGAAGCTGGGAGTAGAGGAGGGGGGAAGCATATGGATCTGGCACACAATTACTACAGAAGCATCCAAGGAATTGAGTTTGGCTAGCACATCTGTTCCTCTTTAGAAACAGCTCTCATTCAACAGATTTCACGTCCTTTTTTAAAAGCAGCTTCAGGGCTCTATGTCATTAGTAAGATGCTACTAGTAATGGGAGATCATTGTGGAATGAGTTTGATGAAACGTTGGGTTCATCTAAGAACTTTGAGGTGGGTGTTAACAACCTGTTGCTCAACAGAGAGGTGCTTACAGCATGAGATCGACTTCCCTAGTCTCAGAGAGCCCCATTCTGTTGCAGACTATCCTAAGTGCCATGCCAGAGGTTAAATACTGAGATGGCTTGCCCAGGCAAACTGTGATGCAGCATTTCCTATACTAATATAGGTTACATGGTCAGCAACCCTCAAACACAAGAAATACGTACATACTGAAGCTCAATTCCCCACAATGTTGACTCACTCTCGGCTTTCATAGAGGAGGTAGCCTGGGAATTCCTTTGAAATTGCCAACAAGATACAGCCTTGCAGTAATTAAGGAACTACTGAACTCGATCTTTAGGGCAAATCCCCTAGGCCTTCACTAGCCGGAAAGGACATCATGTTATGGCATTTAGTGAAATGAATAATTAGCTGTACATGGTATAAATATAAAGCCCACTCATGACCTCCATTACTGCTCCGTTGCCTTGTTCCAGATGTCCTGCCTAGAGGCTCTATTAAGTGTGCTTGAGTAAGACACCGTCTAGGTATGAATCCTGTAGGGCAAGGATAAGAATCTCCTCTGGCTGGTCCATTTGTAACTCTCAGGTCTAGTGCATAGATAAAAATGATCTGCAGAGCCTGCTGATGTCATATAAATTAGTGTCCATGATAGGAAAACAAATGGTTGAGTGAGATAATGGGGGTGTGCAAGGTATTCTGAATTCCTCAGTCTTTACTTTTAGCCAATTAAAATTAATTCCTTTGGCCTCACAGCCCAGAAATCCCAAGTTCCCAGACATGTCAAATTGTGGTTCAATTTTGAGACAGAGGCAATTCCTCAAGAAACCCCAGCCTGACACAATCAAATAAGCCTTGTCAAAGTCCACCTAATCAAAACCCCGCACTTAATCACATCAGCTTCCTGAGCTCAAACTAGACAGACTCCCATAAGGGGATGGGAGCTCTCAGTCAATGCAGCCCGTTATTCAAATGATGTGAGCGGCAGTACACTAAAACTGCATCCAGGTGATGGGAATTCAGCTGCAGCTAATTAAAAGCAGTGCACTGCCTCCCACACTGAAGTTCCAGCCCCTCCTCATGACCGGCAAAGACTGGAATGCTTCCACAATCACAGCAGCACATCAGGAGCCTGGACCAGACAGTTAATGAGATCGCGAAGACCAGAGAGTCCACAAGTACAAGCAAAGGTAAATTTTGAGACAGCAGAAGGGGAGCTCAGAGACCGGGATGCCTCAGACACCCTCAAGAAACACTGTCCAGAGCTGCACGCTAGTTAGCACATCGGAAGACTTGCCCTCAATTGTGCTGGTCCTTCTTCACATCTCCACCATCGGCCACTCCCTCAAATCACTTGGTTTAGTGAATCAAGGCCTTCCTCCACAACAGTATTATGTTCTACAGCAGCTCATTATAACTCCAATACAAATTGACAACTCAGGAGCCTTTTACCGTGGCTTACTGCAATACAGAGGTAAAGAAGTTGAGGTCATGTTCAACACAGTGATGTGATGGTTTGTGCATGATGGGTTCTGCCAGTAAATGAGTGTTCAAATGCCGTCTCCACCGTTTACTAGCTGTGGGCTCTTTAACAATTTTCCTACATCTCTGAGACTGTTCCTTCATGTGCAAAATGAAGATATTAGAAAACACCTTATGTAAACTGCTTTTAAATTTATCTTGACAGGGTAAATGGAACATTCATCGTAGGTAGGTAGATGAGACCAAGAACCGAGCACAGTGCTCGGTATACAGAATGCATTCAACAGATGCTAGTTTTCCTCCTCTGCTGTATCAAATAACCTAACAAAAAGGGGACAAAATAAGAATATGGGTGGCTCTAAACCTTTCATTTTTTTTTGGTGGGGTGGTTAGTCAAAGCTTACATCCCATTAATATTGAATAAAGAATGACATCTCCTTGTAGAAGGTACAGAAATACTTGTGAATCCATAGTGTATCTGGTTACTGTGTCTACTAAAATTCTATACGTTACATGAGAGCAGGTATTTGGTTTTCTTCACTTCTGTGTCCCCTATTCCTAGAGTGGAGAGTGAAAGTCCAAAAATACCCAATATGTTGAGTCAATTATAAATCTCATGGCTGGCATAAGCCCTCTTTACACAAAATGTATCTTCATGAAAACCTCCGTGTAAAATCAAATATGTATTAAAAGTTCTTTAATATGTTGGAAACTCCCTATGGTAAAGCCTTTTCTTTTATTCACTCATATACCAAATATTGACTGAGCACCTGTGACATGCCAAGTACTGTACTAGGCAAAGGAAGTTAATAGTGAAAAAAGATGTGTATTTCTTGCCCTCATGGAATTTAAAATGTAGTGGAAAATCTACATACACTTTAAAACATAATCCTGAGTCATATAACGATTTGTAATATTTTAACCATTGTATATTATGTTTACTTTAAAGAAAGCCAATCCACATTAAAATGATCACAACCAATGATGGATAATACTTGCCTTTAACATTTAGATCTGAGTTAATTGATTAGTTAACCTGATTCATTCAGTCCAACCTTGAGTATGTTGGAAAGGGCCTGTCTGGACACATATAAACTCTCAATGGCCCTTTATACCTGAGAATCTCGCTGCTGCATTATTCACTCTCTGTGTTTTCTCCAGTCTCATGAAGACATGAAGTCCTAGATTCAATGCACACATGTCCACCGTGGCCTGTAGTAGTTTCCTATTGCTGCTGCATCAAATTGCTAGAAAATTAGTGGCTTAAACAATACAAAATTATTATCTTATTGTTCTAGAGGTCAGAAGTCTAACACTGGTCTCATTTGGTGAAAATCAAAGCACTGGCAGAGATATATTCCAATCTAAAGGCTCAGGGCACAAACAATCCATTTCCTTGTCCTTTCCAGCTCTGGAGACCACTTGCATGGTACATAGAATACAATCCTTCCTTAGTTCATTCCTCCATTTTCCCAAACCCCTTCTTCCATCTTCAAAGCCAACAGTGTAGCATCTTCACATCTTTTTCTGATCCTAACATGTTGCCTTCCTCATCACATCTCCTTCCTCTCACTCTTTTAAGGCACCTTATGACTGTATTGCTGAAGCTCTAAAACTTTGGCCACCTGATGCAAAGAACTGATTTACTGGAAAAGACCCTGATGCTGGGAAATATTGAGGGCAGGAGGAGAAAGGGGCAACAGAAGATGAGATGATTGGATGGCATAATCAATTCAATGGACATGAATTTGAGCAAACTCCAGGAGATAGTGAAGGACGGTGAAGCCTGGTGTGCTGCAGTCCATGGGGTCACAGAGTCAGACACAACTGAACGATAGAACAACAACATGACTATATGGGGCACACCCAGATAATCCAGGATAATTTTCATCTCAAGTTCCTCAACTTAATCATCTATGGACAGTACTTTTCACCAAGTAAGGTAACACATTCACAGGTTCCAGAAACTAGGACATGGACATCTTGTTTCTTACCTTTGATATTTGAATTTTAAAAGTGTGCATACCTTCACTCACTAAAAATAACCCTTCCTTGGGCCATTCTATCCCTTGGTCCGATTTCTCATATATTTCAAATTACCAATCATCTTGGAAGAAAAAGCTATACTTGCTATTTCTAATTCCTCAACCTGAACTCCCTTTTCTCTTCTCCTTATTGCTCATCCTACTCCTTTTTCAGTTCTTCTTCAGCTTTTCATTGGTTTTTATCACCTATGAGCATGAGCAGAACCCCAGGCTGAGACCTAGACCCTCTCCTCTTCTCTTTATATACTTATTCCCAGATAAGCTACTATATATACCAAGAGGCCTCACCTAGTCACCTTGACTCACTCAGATCAGATCAGATCAGTCGCTCAGTCATGTCCGACTCTTTTTGTGACCCCATGAATCACAGCATGTCAGGCCTCCCTGTCCATCACCAACTCCTGGAGTTCACTCAGACTCACGTCCATCGAGTCAGTGATGCCATCCAGCCATCTCATCCTCTGTCGTCCCCTTTACCTCCTGCCCCTAATCCCTCCCAGCATCAGAGTCTTTTCCAATAAGTCAACTCTTCGCATGAGGTGACCAAAGTACTGGAGTTTCAGCTTTAGCATTATTCCTTCCAAAGAAATCCCAGGGCTGATCTCCTTCAGAATGGACTGGTTGGATCTCCTTGCAGGCCAAGGGACTCTCAAGACTCTTCTCCAACACCACAGTTCAAAAGCATCAATTCTTCGGCGCTCAGCCTTCTTCACAGTCCAACTCTCACATCCATACATGACCACAGGAAAAACCATAGCCTTGATTAGATGGACCTTTGTTGGCAAAGTAATGTCTCTGCTTTTCAATATGCTATCTAGGTTGGTCATAACTTTCCTTCCAAGGAGTAAGCGTCTTTTAATTTCATGGCTGCAGTCACCATCTGCAGTGATTTTGGAGCCAAAAAAAATAAAGTCTGACACTGTTTCCATTGTTTCCCCATCTATTTCCCATGAAGTGGTGGGACCGGATGCCATGATCTTCGTTTTCTGAATGTTGAGCCTTAAGCCAACTTTTTCACTCTCCACTTTCACTTTCATCAAGAGGCTTTTTAATTCCTCTTCACTTTCTGCCATAAGGGTGGTGTCATCTGCATATCTGAGGTTATTGATATGTCTCCCGGCAATCTTGATTCCAGCTTGTGTTTCTTCCAGTCCAGCGTTTCTCATGATGTACTCTGCATAGAAGTTAAATAAACAGGGTGACAATATACAGCCTTGACGTACTCCTTTTCCTATTTGGAACCAGTCTGTTGTTCCATGTCCAGTTCTAACTGTTGCTTCCTGACCTGCATACTAAGACAATATTAACTGAATACCTACCCTGTGCTACTTACTTTTGTTGACATTGGATAGAGATAGTCTTCAAGAGTTCACTTCAGCTCTGATGTATTATGAATCAATTCACTTCTCTCCACCCCCACTGCCATCACTTGGCCAATGAAAACATTCTTCTGTCGGCCCCAATCAAGTGCATCCTGTCTACTGCACCCAAAGTGACTTTTTGAAAATGAAATGATGATACAACATTCCTCCTTTAAAATTTTTAGAGGTTTCCCATTGTCCTCAGGATAATTTCAGACCCTTCAGTATGAGGAAAAAAGACTTGCACATTCTGGGCCCTGCAATTCTTTTCAGCTTATTGTATCGCCTTTCCCTACCTATGCTCCAACCTTGCCAAATTAATTTCTATTCTCTGAAAGAGTTCAAAGCCTTTGCACATTTTCTTCCCCCAACACACACTTCCCACTAACTCCAATATACCTTTCTTCTCTGCCTCTTTCTCTCTCAGACACACCTGGCTAACTCCTCCTTGTCCTTTAGAGCAGGGGTTCCAACCTCCAGGATCTAATGCCTGATGATCTGAAGTGGAGCTGATGTAATAATAGTAGAAATACAGTGCACGTTAAATGTAATGCATTTGAATCATCCTGAAACCATCCCCCCAACCGTGGTCCATGGGAAAATTGTCTTCCACAAAACCAGTTCTTGGTTTGAAAAAGGTTGAGGACCATGCTTTAGAGCTTCTCCTAGGGGTAACTTTGTTTAGAAGCCTTCCTTGAATACCCAGGTATAGGTTTAGGTATCCCTCTTCTATGTTTTCCCTATTTACATCAATAAGAACATGACATGTTTAACATGAAAATGTGTGTACATTCTCGCTCCTTCCCTAGTTGCATGATTCTTGAGAGCAAAGTGAGCATTTTACCTATTGTTTTATACACAACAGCTAGCCCTAGGCCTCATAAAGTAGGGTAGATGCTCAATAAAGATTTGTCAAATGAATGAATTAATTAATGCAGAACAAAGACCTCACTAGAATGTCAGAGAAAAAGAGAATCTCCAGCTGACCCATCTCTATTTTTCTTCCTGCACATCGATGAGTTCATTTCTATCTTTGTCTCCAGAGAGAGACAAAAAGGCTATTTAACAGCTGATTCATTGAAAAAGACCCTGATGCTAGGAAAGTCTGAAGGCAGAAGGAGAAGAGGACGACAGGATGAGATACTTGGATGGCATCACCAATTCAATGGACATGAACTTGGGCAAACTCCAGGGGATGGTGAGGGATAGGGAGGCCTGGTGTGCTGCAGTCCATGGGATCACAGAGTCGGGCATGACTTGGTGACTGATAAAGACAACAACTCCCAGAGTCCACACTAGGATTCAAGAGATTCAGAGCCTCCTACCATGTCAAGTGGGAAATCCTATAGGAACCTACCTTGGAACACTTCATACCACAAATCCAAAAATTTTCATTAAGTCATTACATGTTGTTGGGACAGGAGTTCCAATTCTAATTTTAATTGCACCATGGTAGAGAGTCTATCAAATCATTTGTAGTCATGGACACCATCATGACTATTGATCTGCCCCCAGGATCATAGCAGATACAACAGAGCTCTTGTACAATTAAACTTGAGTCACTACAATTCTACATGAAGATATGCGGTAGCAAGTACTAAATATTGACACGTGGAAGGAAGAAAAAGCTTGAGAGAGACAACAACTACAGTAGCCAGGAGGATTCAGAAGGTATTAGGTTCTTGAAATGGGAAGTGAAATTCTGCTTCAAGGGAATGAATTGGGTACCAAAGCCAAATATGGCTTTGGCCTTGGTTCAAAGAACCAAGAAATGCAAGATGGTATGGCTTTCAAGAGTCCAAATGGGATAGAGAAAAGGTGCTGATCAAAATATTCTTTGCAGATTTCTAACAACACTCTTTAATGGAGGGGTATTTGAACAAAATGGGATATTTTGAATTCAATTTAGCCTTTAGAATTAATAAATCTTTCCACAGCTCCAGAGATTAAATAATTATTTGAATCCAGATTTATTAAATAATACAAATTCAGCTCATTGGTAATGAAAATAATCATAAGTCACTGGAGGAAGATGAGATATCTGACCTTTTAATTAAAGATCAGCAGTCTCTAGCAATAGTGTGCTAAAAATCATAAAGGCAACATGACCTTTAAATATCGCCACTAAGGATGTAAATGGGAAAACTTTGTGTGTGTGTGTACATACATATAATGTACTATCCCATTAAAGATGCACTGATCCCCCGAAATGTGAAAAAATCAGTATGGTTCTCAATATTGTTAAGGTAAAAAATGAAATTGAACATGTATTTTAAGATTTTCTAGAAAATGGTCTATGCATAAAGGTCAGTTATTTATATTATCCTCATAAAAGCTGGGTAGATTTTTAATATAAAATATCCATCAAATTTTAAAAATATATATTCAGTGATTCTGCTCTTGTTTTTTTGTTTGTTTGTTTGTTTCTTTCTTTCTACCATGTAAATAGGATGATAACAAGTAGATATCTTATTTAGGGTTCATATGGGAGCCAGAGCAAGAAGACAAACTTACCAAGTCCAAAAAAGGTGTTGGAATTTATTGCAAGAATACAGGAGTATGTCAAAAACCCTAGGTTAGGGAGCATAGGTAGGTTTCATGAAGGTTTGGAACCAGGAACTACATAGCTGATCAGAACAAAGATTTCTTTTACCTCTTATTCTTCAGAAACAAATGGTATCTTGTCACTTTTTAATCTCCCAATCTCTCTCCATCTCTCTCCGTCTCTCAGTCAGCTCAGGTTACTATTAGACTGGGCAGCTTAAGCACCACTTATGTCTCACAGTTCTGAAGGTGGTGAGGTCCAAGATTAAGTAACTGGCATAAATGGCTCCTAGAGAGGATTCTCTTCCTCACCTCCAGACGTCTTCCTTATTGTGTCTACACACAGTGGAGACAGAAACAGAGCTCTGGTGGCGTTATCTTGTAAGGATACTAATCCCATCAAAGGGATCCACCCTTGTAACCACCCAAAACTAATTAGCTGTCAAAGGTTTTATTTATAAATTGCATAATATTGGAGGTTAGGGTATCAACATATAAATTAAGAGGGGAACACAAACTCTCTCATTCTCTTCTTCCTGACTTTCTCTGTTCCATGTGGACATAACCAAAAGAAGTCTACCCCCAGCCTCAACCATGTATGATGTCCCAGTTCAAGTGTCCAAAAGACATGAGTTAGAATCTTTGGTCCTGATCCCAATTTCCCAAGAAAGAAAAATGTATTTGACTTAATCTGTGCTGTACAGATTTTAGTAGGTATCATGTAGGGTGTCAGCTAGGCCATATATGAATCTTTAAAAACTGTTCTCCTGGAGGTGGGCACCTGCAGCTTTGTGTCTGTTATCCCTTGCACTCAGCTGGCTGGAAAAGAATCTGGACATCTGAGCCAAAGGACATACTATAACATTTAAAGTTATAGCTACCATTTATAAGCATACTGCCTACAAGGAAATCATCAATCTTTCAAAAAACGACATTAACCTGTTAATCTGGAGGCATGATCATTTAATTAGGAAGCACTCATTTCATTCTAGGATACAACAAAATAGAATGTCAGTCACAGAGCTGAGAAAAAGCAAACTTGGCAAGACACTAATTCAAAATTCTATATTCTACTGAAACAAGAGATGGTTGACCTTAACTGTAAGAGGAAAAGCATCTGCATCACTTAGATGAAAACTGTAAGATTTTTTCTATAGACTAGGAGAAGCAATGCCTGCTTCATTTGGTGGTATTACACTTATCTAGCACCCTTCTTGGAAAAGCCAGAGGTGTGATTCAGGTATCAGTTAATTAATCCTTAGAATAACTCTCCCTGAAAGAAAAGAAACAGCATCCGCTTGCCTAACTTTTAACATAGAAATCACACCTGGAGTGCTATTGAAATTCTATACAAGAATCCAATTACTATCATCAGACCTGTTTACAGAACTCTGTTTTCTGGTATGGTCAAGGGACATAGCTAATCTAAGATTCTACTTGATAATTACCATTCTGCCTGAGACAACTTTCAAAGCATGAGAAGAGAAAATATATTCTTTATGGAAACAACACTGAAGAGGGCTTCAACTTTTTTTGATGGTTCAGAAGTCACTTCACGAAGCCACAGGGTCTCAGGGTTCATGTTATGAGCATCAGAGTTCTCTCTGAATAGTGAGAGGGGAAAGGGAACAGTAAATGGAAAATTCCTGGTGATAGGAGGCCAGGTAAATCGGCTCTTACCTATACAGTTAAATACGGCCATTGAAATATTGTGTGTATTATTTAACTTATTTTGCAGGATGCTGCATTCTTTGGGATTTTGTTTCAAATGTGATAGTATACAGCAATTCAGAAATCCCCAGAGGTTAAAGAACAAAGGACTATAAAGAAAAATGTGTGCCTTGTAAGCAGTGTTCCCAGTAATTTGTTTAAGTTGTGAACAGACAGTCATGCTACATCAGCAATAAACTATGAAGACTGAGCAAACATATAGAGAGATCACTGCTGTAATCCAATAAAACTTGCAACAAAGATGTCATTAAATGCACAGTAAATGACCTACATAATTGTTACTATGCTACATGCAAACACATACGTTTTTTATAAACATATATTCACTGAATATTAACTCTATGCTATATGCCACACTAAATGTTATGAGAACAAAGATAAATAAGATGCCATCCCGGCCCTCCAGGAGCTCAAAGTCCACAGGGTGGAGACAAAGTGATGGGATGATTTAGAAGTACTGCTGTACAAATATGCACAGTGTGCTTTGAAAGCCCAACCTGGTGTGGGGGGTGACGGGTCAATTGTCTCTGGAGGAGGTGATACTCGATTCTTAATGTAGAAGTAGGAGTGCAGAAATGAAAGGATGAGAAAGGGAGTCAACAGACTCAAGAAGCAAAGACAGTGACAGCAAAGCTTTGTGGAATGTATATGAGGAAGAGGCAAGCAGCTCATCATTGTGGGAGTATTAACTGGGAAGTAGGAATAACACCTGAAAATTCAGAAGAGCCAGATCAAGAGAGAACGAATTGAGTGATGCCTTCATCAATTTTCTTTGTAATTTTAGTTCTTTTGCCTCATTGTGGACATTTGATACAGACCACACTTAATCATCATCTTACTAATGGAAACTCAATGGAAACTTACAAACTAATGGAAACTCAGGTCTCAGATTTGAGCCCTTATCTTCTGAGCTTACCCTAAAGCCAACTGGTCCTCCCTACTTTGCTTCAGAACCAATTCTCTCTGTCCTTCACCCACTAACAGCCAAAGTGCCTGGCTTCTCTCATGCCCTAGACCCAAACCTTAGGGGACTCAGTCAAATAATCTGGATGCAGGATGTCCTAGGCACCTGATACTCTGAACCACAAGATTTTGAATGGTTTTCTAGGCCTCAGGTATTGGAAATGAAGATGATCACAGTTCTGGGAGGAATTTTCCCCAACATCTGAGAATCATCAGTTCAGTTCAGTTCAGTTGCTCAGTCATGTCCGACTCTTTGCAACCTCATGAATCACAGCACGCCAGGCCTCCCTGTCCATCACCAACTCCCGGAGTTCACTCAGACTCACGTCCATCAAGTCAGTGATGCCATCCAGCCATCTCATCCTCTGTCGTCCCCTTCTCCTCCTGCCCCCAATCCCTCCCAGCATCAGAGTCTTTTCCAATGAGTCAACTCTTCGCATAAGGTGGCCAAAGGACTGGAGTTTCAGCTTTAGCATCATTCTTTCCAAAGAAATCCCAGAGCTGATCTCCTTCAGAATGGACTGGTTGGATCTCCTTGCAGTCCAAGGGACTCTCAAGAGTCTTCTCCAACACCACAGTTCAAAAGCATCAATTCTTCGGCGCTCAGCCTTCTTCACAGTCCAACTCTCACATCCATACATGACTACTGGAAAAACCATAGCCTTGACTAGACAGACCTTTGTTGGCAAAGTAATGTCTCTGCTTTTCAATATGCTATCTAGGTTGGTCATTACTTTTCTTTCAAGGAGTAAGTGTCTTTTAATTTCATAGGGCAGAGCTATTGGAGAGGATAAGGCCAGTGTGAATAAAGTTGTAAAATACATAACATTACTGATTATGGTTCAGTATGATGATAGGTGGACTGAGCTCATGTAACACTCTGCTAGGGGATTGATAGATACCATCTGGCTTAATTCAATGATGCAGTTTTTGAATACATTACATGGAAGAGGAAACTAAGGCCCCAAAAGGTTATATAACTCACTCAGGGTTTCACAGTTAGTATGTGATCGTTGTTCAGTCGCTAAGTTGTGTCCAACTCTTTGTGACCCCATGGACTGCAGCACATTAGGCTTCCCTATCATTCACTATCTCCTAGAGTTTGCTCAAACTCATGTCCATTGAATCAGTGATGCCATCCAACCATCTCATCCTCTGTCATTCCCTTCTCCTCCTTCCCTCAACCTTTGCCAGCATCAAGGTCTTTTCCAATGAGTCGGCTTTTTGCATCAGGTGGCCAAAGTATTGGAGCTTCAGCTTCAACATCAGTCCTTCCAATGAATATTCAGGGTTGATTTCCTTTAGGATTGACTGGTTTGATCTCCTTGCAGTCCAAGAGATTCTCAGGAGTCTTCCCCAGCACCACAGTTCAAAATCATCAATTCTTTGGTGCTCAGCCTTCTTTATGGTCCAACTCTCACATCCATACATGACTACTGGAAAAACCATAGCTTTGACTACACAGACCTTTGTCAGCAAAGTGATGTTTCTGCTTTAATATGCTGTCTAGTTTTGTCATAGAATGCGGTGGCAAGATTCAAATCTAGGTCATCCTAACTTCAAAATTGAAGCATTCTAAAACATATCAGTATAGCAAATGGAAACTAAAGGACAACTATAAGAACTGGTTCATTCTTTAACCAGGGCACCTATGCGTAAAGAAACTACCTTCAGGGAGAACAAGAGAGAGGTGTTTAACTCATCCATGGACAAAGGAGAAAGAAGGCTTCCCTGGCTCCCAAATATTCTTAATCCCTTACCTCCCTCTCACCCTTTAACTGTGAGGAAGACATTATATTTACTCTACTGCTAAAGACTTAGAATTTATGGAATTTGGAGACAAAGGGTTTGAGTCTCAGCTCCCCTTCAAACTAGCTGTGAAACTGTAGAAAAACTTTCTGAGCCATGATTTCATTACCTGTAAACTGGATGCTATAATAACCACTTCATCTTCCAGATATATGATGGGATTCAAACCAGAGCATGCAAGAAAAGCATCTATTACAGTGAATTCGAGTTGGAAGATCCTCAATAAATTGCAAATATACACTCATTCAGTTTCTCTCTTACCCTCAAAATGCTCACTCCTTAGTATTTCACACCTGTGTTTCAACAAAACCCCAAAATTAAATTGTTTATAAAATTGATTCAAATACTCATTTACTCTTCCTACTTCTAGGGGCTAAGCATTGCTGGGGAAAGTTATATGAATACCCTGATGGGGTATTTCACATGAACACTTGCTGTCCAACAAACACTGGACTTTCAGGGCCTATGAACAATGCTTTTCTTTTCACCACTTCAGCCTACTTGGAGAATTTTTCAAGGTACCTACACCAAAGATGGGGCTTCCCAGGTCATGCTAATGGTAAAGAACCCATCTGCCAGTGTAGGAGACACAGGAGACATGGGTTCAATCCCTGCACCAGGAAGATCCCCTGGAGGAGGGCAAGGCAATCCACTCCAGTATTCTTGCCTGGAGAATCTCACAGACAAAGGAGCCTGACATGCTACAGTCGATAGGGGTCACAAAGAGTTGGACATGAATGAAGCGACTTAGCATGCACACAAGCATACAAAGATATTCCACTTTTCTCAAGTCCCCCAAGCCTGAAACTTGAACAGATGACCTCTTCTATCCACTTTTGTGAGGGAAAAAAATTTTCATATGAGTTCTTTCAGCTCTCAGTGATCCAATCACAAAAGTTCCCTATACTTTTACTTTTATTTCTTTTCATTCCTATTTCTTGTCTCAAAGGAAAAAGGGTCCACCTCTTTGGAGACTAATCTATGAATCTGTCCCTTTCAGTTCTCTGACTTCCTTTAATACCTTGGTCTGCGAGTTCAGCCTTTCTGCCTCTTTCATTTTCAGTCTTTTTTCTTTGCATCGATTCCTTCTCTTTGACCTGCAAACCTATTCAAATCTTCCTTTAATTGGAACATTCCAGCATCCACCAAAGTGTCTAGAAAATAGACAATCAATGCATATTTATTAAAGGCATCAAACCTCTTGTGAAAAATCCTTTCCAGGAAAAAAAAGTATCCCATAACTCTCATTTTCTGCACTCCAAAACTTAGTTAAAAAAAATAGTTTATACTCAGTCCTGCTTCTTTATATCCAATTCCAATTCACTACTCAAATTGCTCTAATCCGATTTCTACCCTCACCTCTCCAGATACTGCTCTGACCAAATTACCAATAAATGATCTCTTTATCACTATGACCAGTGCCATCCCCAGGGTTCAATTCTATTCAACTTCAGACCACATTTGTCAGTTTTTATCCTCAATGAATAGTGGTCTTCCACATTGGCTTCTGTAATATTCATTCATTTGGCAAGAATTTCCTCAGCAATTATTATGAATACAAAAGAATAATAAATACAACAAAACTCTTCTTCTCAAAGGACAGCTGGGCCAGTCAGTACATACTTATCTCACTATCACCTATGTTTGATTATTCTCTTTTTTTCCATTGCTTTTATTTTTCAATTAATTTATTTATTTTAATTGGAGGATAATTACTTTCAAACTTTGTGATGGTTTTTGCCATACATCAGCATGAATCAACCACAGGTATACATGTGTCCCCCATCCTGAACCCCCCTCCCTCCTCCCTCCCCACCCCATCCCTCTGGGTTGTCCCAGAGCACCAGCTTTGGGTGCCCTGCTTCATGCATCAAACTTGTTCTGGTCATCTATTTAACATATGGTACTATACATGTTTCAGTGCTGTTCTCTCAGATCATCCCACCCTTGCCTTTTCCCAGAGTCCAAAAGTCTGTTGCTCTAACATCCATCAGGAGCTCTTCTCCTTCATCCTATTTCCTGAATACAGGAGTTCAAGGAGATGTCCTCAGTCTTCTCTTCTCACACTAGCCTTCATTTTTTTGTGTGATGCCACCAGTCCTATAGAGTAATTATTCATATCAGACAATATCTCCCCAATTTTTTTCACTCTGAACTGTCTCCTGAGAATCACACTACATACATTTTTAGCCCTCTCCTGAATACCTCCATCTGAAAATACAAGGAACAACTAATCTCAGCATTCACAATCTGATTTCATTACCTACTTCCTCTAACTGTGCCAATGATTCCAAATTTGATTAATAAAATTGCTCTTCTCCCAGATGATCAGGACTCACAAAATGGTCTCATCTTTAAATCCTCCCACCCCTTATGTATCAATTCTAGTTAGTCACTAAAATTTTGTAGATCTTCCAGCTTCTGTCTTTTTATCTGTTCCATCTTCCCATTTTCCATGTCTCTGCCAGTAGACTGGTCCAGGGCATCATCACATATCATCTAAACAATTACAGTAGCTTAACTGTTTCTCATCCTACAGTCTCCCTGACTTCAATCTGAAATTCATATTCCCATGAGACTGACCTTCCTAAATTAGTGCTCCTCTCTTAAAAAACAACGGATGGTTCACTGTTCCATAAAGAAAGAAATCTATGAAACTATTCTCAAATGTCTTGGTATCATATCAAATAACACTCTTTTGTGTATTCTATATTCTACCCTCAAAAAACTCTTTACTGTTCTTGGAACATGCCCTGCACTTTGCTTTCAGTGGACTTTTCCCTTGCGAGTCCTTTTGCTCATAATGCCTGTCTCCAATATCCCTATTTGCTCAGCAATAAACTTCCAAATTCCAATTAAAAACCTGCTAAGAATAACCCCTTTTTCACATATGCTTGTTATACTTTGATTTTTGTTTATAGCACATTTTATAGTCTTGTCTGTTAGCTGCTTTTCATCTCTTCTATTTCAATATCAAGTTGTTAATTTCTTGAGGATGGAGCCATGACCCATTAGCCTTTATATCCGCCACATCTAGCCCAGTTGGTACCTCAAATGCAGTAGATGCTCAGTAGCCATTGATTTGAACTGAACTGCAAAGAGCACCTGGCATAAGAAAATCAGCATCACAGGAATGCAGTGAAAGTAACATGATCAAATTATTTCCTGCTTAATTAAGGGAGGAAGGTAGAAAGCAGCAGGGCACTGAGAACTTGAAGGAGAAGAGTACTCCAAGGGGCAAAGAGAGCAAAATAGGAAGGCTGAAGCTTCCAAGAAAAACTTGGCTGACTGCAGAGATTTGCCCCCTGTCCCAGCTCCCCTTATCTTGCAAAGGGCTGAGGAAAAAAAAAATGAGTATACCACGTTTGCCTGCTATCTTGAACAAGCAAGCACATGCATATCTTAAAATAGTTTAGGCCCAAGTTGAAATCTTATCCCCAGGTTCTCCCACATCATAGTTTAGCTTCTAAGCAGCAGGGTACATTATGAAGGTCCAATCAAAATTACAAAGTTACTTCAGTTCCTTAGAAACATTATCCATAATGTTGTATCCAAATGTATGAAATGTTTTACAATATAGCCATATTCTTTTCTAAAAATATTTATCTATTTGGTTGCATCAGATCTTTAATTGCAGCACAGGAACTCTTTCTTATTTGCGGCATGTGGGAGGTAGTCCTCTGACTAGGGATCGAACCTGAGCCACCTGCATTGGGAATACAGAGTCTCAGTCACTGGATCACCATGGAGGTCGCCATAGTCATGTTCTTAAAGTACTCTGTGCAAATCAAACTTTCATAAACTGGATTATACTTTGACTCTACCTGCCACTACCACAGCACCCTGTCTGCCATCATCAAAGCTACTATATGCAATTGGATTTAGAGACAGTACAACTCTGCACTGTGCCCCAGAGAAAAGTCTTATTTCTCTGCCCAGATAAAATAGGCACTCTTCCCATATCCAAACTTCCAACTTAGAGAACCCTATGTTTTCCTGCCCTCTATGACACTAGCAGAACATCAAGAAAAGATCAAGGATATGGTCCAATATTTTTAAACAGTTGCCAAGTTTCACCTCAGCCCATGAGATCCAACTGGAACCTTCATACATATGTACATTTATCCATGTAACAAATATTCATCTAGGACATACAATGAGCCTGACCCTCTGCAAGTCAGTAGGGACACAATGGGCACACACGGACCTGGCCTCATGAATTTAATCACCTGTAAATAAAATAACTCTTGTAATTAAAGCAGATGCATTTATTTTTACATCTTTATGTTATTCATAAAATGACCATTTATTTAGTCCACATTAAACAAACACCCTCAGAGAAGGCAATGGCACCCCACTCCAGTACTCTTGCTTGGAAAATCCCATGGACGGAGGAGCCTGTTAGGCTGCAATCCATGGGGTCGCTAAGAGTCGGACCCGACTGAGCGACTTCACTTTCACTTTTCACTTGCATGCATTGGAGAAGGAAATGGCAACCCACTCCAGTGTTCTTGCCTGGAGAATCCCAGGGACAGGGGAGCCTGGTGGGCTGCCGTCTATGGGGTCGCACAGAGTCGGACACGACTGAAGTGACTTAGCATAGCATAGCAAACAAACACCCACTATGTACCAAACACTAGACAAAGGGACATTTTTCTTTTGGGGAGGGAGACAAAATAGATAACTCAAGCTCTAAAGAACTACCTGTCATTCCAGTTGTTCATTCCTCACTCCAGTTAGCAGCTTTCAATTATCCTGTGTCAACACCTAGACTTATTGGCTTCCCTCATAGCTCAGTTGGTAAAGAATCCACCTGCAATGCAGGAGACCCCAGTTAAATTCCTGGGTCAGGAAGATCCACTGGAGAAGGGATAGGCTACCCACTCCAGTATTCTTGGGCTTCCCTTGTGGCTTAGCTGGTAAAGAATATGCCTGCAATGTGGGAGACCTGGGTTCGATTCCTAGGTTGGGAAGATTCCCTGGAGAAGGGAAAGGCTACCCACTCCAGTATTCTGGCCTGGAGAATTCCATGGACTAAGTCCATGGGGTTGCAAAGAGTTGGACACGACTGAGCAACTTTCACTTTCAGACTTAGAAAATAGGTTCTCCCTTTGTAGAAAACATATCAAAGGTCATAGGCTGACTCAAGGCTTGGTCTCATGTCACTGGTGGTGTGAACTATGTCTTCTACTTGACTCACTTGTTTGAAACTCTCTGATTCTTGGCTCCTAACTGCTAGGCTAACATCCACCATCTGCTTTCCTCTGTTCTAACTCCTGAAGGTCACCTGATATCCAAGTATTTTCCCAAGCTATGACCCTGCCCCCTTGATTTATCTCTCTCAGAGCTTCCATTAAGCTGGTTCCCATGTCATTGGCCTCCTACTCAGAAACTGTCCAGCTCACCTCTTCCCCAACCCTGGTTGTTTTCACTCACTGTTCACCTATAATCTGTCTTGAACTCAGACACCCACTTGACCTTGATCCCTTTAAGAAAAGACCCTGGCTCCTTTCTTGGTGCACTCAATGTGCTGATACACCTTCTTGTACTTTTCATCCCTTTTTGTCTAGGTTCAGGTAGCTACCTACTTAAAGCAGTTCAAGGAACTTTGAAGGCTTCCTAAGACCTCTCAGTGCTACTCTCTTCTATATAATGTCCCCTCTGTCAGCCATTTTAAAGCTATAATTCAAAGGCAAAGAGCTAACCCTGAAAGTTCACTTATAAGGCACTTTGCAGTAGCAAGGCTCTCTGTCATTAATATGTATATCAGTTTAAGCCTGGATCCTTGTTATGGTCGAATTTGTATATTTTCCTAGAATTGTGAAATCCTAAGTCAATGTCCAGGCTTCCCTTGTGGCTCAACTGGTAAAGAATCTGCCTGCAATGCAGAAGACCTGGGTTCGATCCCTGGGTTGGGAAGATCCCCTGGAGAAGGAATAGGCTACCCACTCCAGTATTCTTGGGCTTCCCTTGTGGCTCAGCTGGTAAAGGATATGCCTGCAATGCCAGAGACCTGGGTTCGATCCCTGGGTTGGGAAGAACCCCTGGAGAATGGAAAGGCTACCCATTCCAGTATTCTGGCCTGGAGAATTCCATGGACTGTATAGTCCATGGGACCACAAAGAGTCAGACACGACTGAGCAACTCTCACTTTCACTTTCAGGTCAATTTATAAAAGAATCCTAGGATTTACTAGAAACTTGTAGATGGTAATCTTGTTACATCCTCTATATAAAATTTAAGATAAACCACTAGGAGGAGGTAACCAAAGGAATACTACAACTCCTAAGGCCAAATTAGAACTCATCCAAAGCAATGGGAGATTGGAGCACTCAGGAGTCCTGTCTTAAGGTGCTGTCACACTCTCTTATCATGTCAATGTTTGGCAAAAAAACATTACAATATTGTAAAGTAATTAGCCTCCAATTAAAATTAATTAATTTGTTTTGTTTTGTTTTTCATGTATAAAATTTTATTTTATTTTTAAACTTTACAATATTGATTGGTTCTGCCATATATAGAAATGAATCTGCCACAGGCATACACGTGTTCCCCATCCTGAACCCTCCTCCCTCCTCCCTCCCCATACCATCCCTCTGGGTCATCCCAGTGCACCAGCCCCAAGCATCCAGTACTGTGCATCGAACCTGGACTGGCGACTCATTTCATGTATGATATTATACATATTTCAATGCCATTCTCCCAAATCATCTCACCCTCTCCCTCTCCCACAGAGTCCAAAAGACTGTTCTATACATTATTTTTTTAATTAATTAATAATAAAATTAATTAATTTTTTTTTAAATAATCAAGCAGAGCCCTGAGGGGTTACCCTCACAAGACTTCTCAGGACAACTCTAAGGTTTGAGAGTTGGACAGACTTCTGAGTTATAGCAGTTAAAGAATATAGCCCACTGAGAAACAGACATTCAGTGGGCTTCCCCGGTGGCTCAGCAGTAAAGAATCCAACTGCAATGCAGGAGACAAGGGAGATGCAGGTTCAATTCCTGGGTCGGGAAGATCCCCTGAAGGAGGAAATGACAACCCATTCCAGTATTCTTGCCTGAAGAATCCCATAGAGAGAGGAGCCTGGTGGGCTACAGTCCACGGGGTTGCAAAGAGTCAGACACAACTGAGTGACTGAGCACGCACATAGTGGAGCACAACACAAAGGTAACTATTTCAGTCACATCACCACCCACAGTGACAGCAGGGCTGGGAATACAGCCGGGTGTTCCCAAGAGAGATTAGAGTAGCCTCTAGACAGGCCAGAAATGACAAGCATACACTGTACTTCCCAGAGATGTTCCTGAACACTCGGATTAGAGTGTTTGGGGACCAGAGTTTTCTCCTCAGTAAAGAGGATACTCCACTGCATGGCAGCTACATCCTGCCATTTGGTACCCTGTAAGAGAGATGATCCAGTTTTCAGACACTTGATATGGACATAACAGGCATGACATGATGTCCCTAAGAGCCAGAGGGAAGACACAGGCTAATGGGAAACGTCAGTGTGCCAAAGGTACCAAAGGAAGAAACCAAGAAAAATAGGAGGAATAAAACTCATATACGGTTTCCAATTGGGAGGCAGACTTCCCAGTGATGATCAGTTTGGTAGGACCATTATTATACTCAGTCCTTAGAGAGCAACAGAGGTAACTCACTTTCCCATTTACCCAAACATACTTGTAACGTGTGCACCAAATATCTGAAAGTAACAAAGCAATAAGCCATTTTGTCAGTAAAGTTAAAATACTGTGCAAATCTTTAGTGGCTGTGATCAACAAGTCCTTTGCCTCCTTTTAGCAAGTTAAGATTCTGAAATATTGACAAGGGGAGCTAGGGGAGGAAGGCTGCAGTAGGGGGCAGAAAGAAAACGATTTCTGCTCCCAAGTCTCTGCCTGCCAAACTTGATCCACCTAACCCCGAAGTCAAAGAAAGCATTTCCACACACTTTCCCACATTTGTTTCCCCTCCCTAGTCTCCCAGAGGCTCTTCAGTCTCAAACGAGAGATAATCTTCAGATCAATGAGGGCTGATGTCAAACTCTTACTAAGCCATGTTTTCCCAGCTGGGGGTAAATTCCACTTGCCTGGAAGTAAAACTTCCTAATTAGAAATGTCAAGTCTCTGTTTAAATAGCAAGGAAGAAACTAGGAGTGGGAAGTACTAGGCTATAAAAATTTCAAAATTAACTCTTCCTTCACTCTGAATGTCAAGGCTTTGAGCAGTGAGACCAGTAGAGCTAAACTTTGGGTTGGTTTGCATTCATTTTCTGCTTGATGAGGATGGGGGCTACAGGGGCCTGGGATGACAGAAAAATGCCAGTTAGGAATGCTTCTAAATAATTTGTCTCTTGAATAGCTTGAGAAGACAGAAAAATCCACCATCCCAGAATACCGCTAATGCCAGTCCTTACGGCATTGCCTCTGTTGTTGTTCAGCTGCCTTTAAATCTCCAGATTACTTGGAATTCTCTGGTGGCCCAGTGGTTAAGAATCCTCCTGCCAATGCAGGGGACATGGGTTTGATCCCTTTTACCAGGAAGATTCCACATGCCTTGGTGGAACTAAGCCCATGCACTACAACTTCTGAACCTGTGTGGTCTGGAGCACAGCAAGAGAAGCCATCGCAATGAGTAGCCCCTGCTCACCACAACTATAGAAAGCCTGCACCCACCAGTGAAGACTGAGTGCAGCCAATAAACAAATAATCTCCAAATTTCTTACTTCTCTGCATGAAAGCATGGAAGGCCTGTCAAAAAGGTAGAACAATACCTGGGAATAGAAATGAGTTATCATTATCTGACATTAAAATCTTTCTCCAAATGTATTGAATATTTTCATAGTAGCTAAGGAGGGTGTGGAGGAAATGAATGAGAAGCTATTAAAATACCATCTCATCCCACTGAATAGAGACATGTTTCCAAAGAAGACATACAGATGGTCAGCAAGCACATGAAGATGCTCAACATCATTAATCATCAAAGAAATGCAAATTAAAGCCACAATGAGGTATCACTTCACATCTGTCAGAATGGTCATCATCCAAAAGACCACAAATAACAAATGCTGACAGGGTTGTGGAGAAAAGGGAACCCTCAGACAGTGTCGGTGGGAATGTAAGTTGGTACAGCCACTATGGAAAACAGTATGGAGGTTTCTTAAAAAACTAAAAGTAAAAGTTACCATATGAAATAGCAATTCTACTCTTGGACATATGTCCAAAAAAACCAAAAACACTAACTTGAAAAAAATACATGTACCTTGATGTTCATAGCCACATTACTTTCAATAGTCAAAAGATATGGAAGCAACCTAAGTGTCCATCAACAGATGAGTGGATAAAGATGTGATGTGTGTGTGTGTGTGTGTGTGTATGAGTGAGAGAGAGATGAAATACTATTCAGTCATAAAAAAGAAGGAAATTCTGCCATTTGCAGCAACATGGAAGGACCTGGAGAACATTATGCTAAGTGAAAGAAGCCAGACAGACAAATAAAATACTATATGATATCACTTTTATGTGGAATCTAAAATATACAGCAAACTAACAAATATGACAAAAAAGAAGCAGACACAGTCACAGAAAACAAACTAGTGGCTAGCAGTGGGAGCAAGAGGAGAGGGTCAGTATAGGGGTGGAGGAGTGGGAGGTACCAACTCTTGGGTGTAAGATAGGCTACAAGGATACAACACAGAGATTGCAGCCAATATTTTGTAATAACTGTAAATGAAGTATAACATTTAAAAATGTGTTAATTTAAAAACAAAGTCACTTTCAAAAATATCATCACTTTTCATTCTTACAGTGGGAGGAAATATTAGAAGTGAGTGATACAAGTTGATCAGATCACCCCATGCTGCTGCTGCTGTTGCTAAGTCGCTTCAGTCATGTCCGACTCTGTGCGACCCCAGTGACGGAAGCCCACCAGGCTCCCCCATCCTTGGGATTCTCCAGGCAAGAACACTGGAGTGGGTTGCCATCTCCTTCTCCAATGAATGAAAGTGAAAACTGAAAGGGAAGTCTCTCAGTCGTGTCCGACTCTTAGCGACCCCATGGACTACAGCCTACCAGGCTCCTCCATCCATGGGATTTTCCAGGCAAGAGTACTGGAGTGGGGTGCCATTGCCTTCTTCGAGATCACCCTATATCATACCCTATTAAAAAAGGCTGTGTGAGGACTTCCTAGGAATCCAGAGGTTAAGACTTTGCCTTCCAATGCAGGGGGTGTATGTTTGATCCTTGGTAGGGGAACTAAGATCCCACATGCCTCATGGCCAAAAAACTAAAACTTAAAGAAGAAGCAATATTGTAGCAAATTCTAAAGACTTTTTGAAAAATAAAAACAGGTTCACATAAAAAAAAAATACTTATAAAGATAAAGAGGGTGTGTGGAGCTAGCAACTTCCCTGTGAGATTGTATAATTCCCAGGATGGCTGACAAAGAGCTGGTGGCATTTCTCAAATTCAGAAAGTAGGGAACTTCATTTGTCCCTGCAGATCTCACTTCTCCAAGTGCTTTGGAGCCCATATTAGAGTGTTTTTGTTTTTTTTTTTTAATGAGTTCTATTACCAGCTGGCTCTTACCGTCAAAGTTGTTTGCTTATGGGGCACTGGAAATAATAGTTCAAGCTGAAACTAATGAGTATTTTTTCCCCAAAAGCTATATTTCTTATGTTTTTTTTTTTTCCAAGAAAAAAAGGAGAGTTTTCCAGGTGGCATACCTAGGTTCTAATTGGGAGCTGGGTAACATTTATCATAATTAGCCCTGTCCCCAGCACCAGTCTGAGCAGCTTTCCTGTTGAGTTTCTGGCTGTAGTAGGCATGCCAAATAGAAGAGGAGGCCACCAGCCTCCTATGCCAGGTCCACCTCATCTGCTAAGAAATATGGAAACCTACAAAGTGTTCAGTGTATGATGGGAATCTCATGGACCACTGCTTTGGCTGAATGGGGCACCGTGGCCAGCTCCCTCAAATGAGAAATAATCAGATCTGTTATTGACAAAGAGGGAATGCTTCAGAAGCAAAATGACTAGATGCCTTCTTCCTTTAATGTGACTCTCTCATCACTATCTGTGAATATGGCTTTTTCTTTTAAAAGGTGTTAAGGAAAATTTGGTCTTCCCTGGTGGCTCAGACAGTAGAGAAGCTGCCTACAATGCAGGAGACCTGAGTTTGATGCCTGGGTGAGGAAGATCCCTTGGAGAAGAAAATGGCAACCCACTCCAAAGGGTTGCCTAGGAAATCCCATGGACAGCGGAGCCTGGCAGACTATAGTTCATTGGGTTGTGAAGAGTTGGACACGCTTAGTGACTAACACTTTCTTTCTTTTTAAGGAGAATTAAGAGTTCAGGTGGTGTTGATGGCACTAAGTAGTTCTTTTTTAAATGAGTGACATGTGGATTTTGCTGAAGCAGGGTGGGGAAAAAAGACATTCAGCAAGGCAGGAACTAGGTGACAACGATACCACATGTTCACTAATGTTAGGGATTTGACTATTATCTGTTATATATATTTTCATCCCTGTACAGACTGCTGTTGGCTCAGAGTTGCAAGCTTTGATTTGCCTAGTTGAACCATGAGAAGTCACAAACAGAATCTGCAATTGTTTTTCCCGAGATAGCACTAAAGGTGGGACGATGGCCTCATGAATATCAGAAAATGTTTCCAGAGATTGCATGTGTCAGTGTGGGTGAGTAAGCCAGGATTACAGCCTCAGAACTACATCTGGCTGCTGCCTCGGGTGAGCTGTATATTGACCTACACGTATGGCAGTAGAACCATGAGATCCCTAAGGACACTACCTCATGAGCACAGGAACTGGGCGTACAGTATCTTATCCTGAGACTTAGGGAGATTTAACATGTAGACTAAAAGGAGTACAATATGAACTAGCTGATGCTACTATGGGGCTTCCCATACTCACCTACAGAGGACTTTTCAAATGCACAGAAGTCAATGAGGGGGAAAAAGTGCCTGTAATCAACGGACAGGAGAGGCCAGGAACTTAAGTGTGATTGAGGGCTCAGAATCCAGGCTTCATCAGATCCTAGAGCTGGACTCTGGATTTAGGCAACAACACTGATTGCTGAAAATGAAATTCATGTCTCTTAGAGGAATTTAGTCCCCATTCATGGTCAGCTGCAGGAAATATCAGCAGAGAAAAATCTGAGGCAAGCCTCTTCTACACCAGTTACCCTGGCCCATCTTTATCAAAGGAAAAGTTATTATGCACACTTGTGAGTTCTGCCAATAGCTCTGCCCAAGGCTGCGTTTGTGACAGCAGAAGTACTGTGGCTGTCTTGATTTATTCCAATATTTGGCCAGCCACTGGTCAGAAGACAAATGGCCTATACTCTGTGTCCTTAACTTCACCTAAGACCTCACAGAAGTAGAGGACCTAGGAAGGCAAAGCTCTTAGCCAGAGTCAGGGAGTCTATTTTTTAAAAAATAAATACTGAACATTTGATTTAATGACATTGCTTAGCTAGTCTGGGTTTTAGAAAGACTTTATCACTAGTTTTCCTGATACCAAATGTTGGTTGCTTTAGCATCTCCTCACGCTAGACTAAAAAGAAGATTTTCTAGAAGGGTGTTGCATTTTCCCACATGTACCAAAGGAAACTAACAATTGAATGGCTGCCACATGTATTTCCCTGTGCTTGGAGATAGCTGGCATGCTATGCTTACAATTACAAAGGCTTTCTTTCTGTCTTAAGAGCCTGTATATAATTCAGATTAAAGTCTCCATGGGGGCCTTTCTCTGATGAATGGCCCCAACTAACCAAAATAAATGTTTTCCTTATGTTTTGATGTGTACTGATGGCTGAACGTTGTTTGAAATTGTAACTGGTAAGTGTTGAAGCATTTGAGAAGGAAGTAAGTACATACTGTGCGGTTCTGCTCAATTATATGCTGTGCACCTGGACTGTCAAAACAATCGTGCTTGTCAGCTGGAAACAAGTAACTGGAGGCTAAGGGGCATGTCAGCTGCATTTAGTCCCTGGAACTTTCAGAAATTTTGTTTTTTATTTTATTTACCTTTTGATGATTCATGGACTGAATAAAGCATGTGAGCTGGGAATTACTCAGCATAGGATGTGATAATCCAATTTCAAATGACTTTTTATCCATTTCTATATATAAAACATATACTAGGCCCTCTCTTTATGCTCTAGAATATGATTTTTATTATTGTAATATAAACATCCCTTTGTAATTTTATATTTTTTATCTATCAAAGGGTTACAAGGCCACCTGATACAAAGAACTGACTCATTGGAAAAGACCCCGATGCTGGGAAAGTTTGAGGGCAAGAGAAGAAGCGGGTGGATGAGAGGATGAGATGGTTGGATGGCATCACTGACTCAATGGACATGAAGTTGAGCAAACTCCAGGAGATGGTGAAGGACAGAGAAGTCTGGCATGCTGCAGTCCATGGAATCACAAAGAGTCAGACATGACTGAGCAACTGAACAACAAAACAACACAAAGGGATACAAAGGGACTGGGAAGTTTATCCCCAAAATACTAACAAGTGAGAGGTAGAGGAAAAATGCCCAGATAAGGATTTTGCTTTGGGCTCTTGGGCTCACAGTGAGAGACAAATAGCAACATCATAAGTTATGGTGCACAGAGATGCCACCAGCACTCTGCAGTTAGTAATGTTTCTCTTTGACTGTATCTCCTTATTCCAAATATCCCTCTGTGGCCAGTCCTATAGGGTACTCTTTTCAGCAGAGTACTGGTGATACTGGATTAAAGTACACTCCTCTAAACACTACTAATATTTTCATAAGAAAATATGAAATGAATCTCTAATGGTGAAATGTCAGGGAACATGACAAGCAGTAAATCTCGATCTTTATCCTCTTCTAGCAGTTGTGAAATTGTGTCCACTAGGCTGCAAACTATTCTCCCTCCTCAAAGGGTTAGGTGTATGCTGAGCCAATGACTTACCCTGCACTCAATCTGAAAAGCATGCATATTACACAGCCAAATTCCTATCTATGTAATGATTCTGCTGTGAAATACATTTAGAAGTTTCCAAATGCAGAATTATTGCCCCCCCAAATTCATACACTATATTGCATGAACTTCTAAAATTAAAAAACTCTAACTTCTACATAAAGTTCTCAAACTTTACTGTATTCAGTATCACAGTATCATCTAGATAGCTTGTTAAAACACAGATTTCTTTATTAAAAAGTTTTTCAAAGATAGCTGGACTATACTTTGATAATGCTTTATCCACTAGGTCTGTGGTGGGGCCTTAAAACTTGGAATTCTAGCATGGTTCCAGATAATGCTATACAAGACAGGCACTACACTTTGAGAACAACTGATCTACACCAGATCAGATCAGATGAGTCGCTCAGTCGTGTCCGACTCTTTGTGACCCCATGAATCGCAGCACAACAGGCCTCCCTGTCCTTCACCAACCCCCAGAGTTCACTGAGACTCACGTCCATTGAGTCAATGATGCCATCCAGGTCAGATCAGATGAGTCGCTCAGTCGTGTCCGACTCTTTGTGACCCCATGAATCGCAGCACACCAGGCCTCCCTGTCCATCACCAACCCCCAGAGTTCACTGAGACTCACGTCCATTGAGTCAATGATGCCATCCAGCCATCTCATGCTCTGTCGTCCTCTTCTCCTCCTGCCCTCAATCCCTCCCAGAATCAGAGTCTTTTCCAATGAGTCAACTCTTCACATGAGGTGGCCAAAGGACTGGAGTTTCAGCTTTAGCATCATTCCTTCCAAAGAAATCCCAGAGCTGATCTCCTTCAGAATGGACTGGTTGGATCTCCTTGCAGTCCAAGGGACTCGCAAGAGTCTTCTCCAACACCACAGTTCAGAAGCATCAGTTCTTCAGTGATCAGCCTTCTTCACAGTCCAACTCTCACATCCATACATGACCACAGGAAAAACCATAGCCTTGACTAGACGGACCTTTGTTGGCAAAGTAAAGCCTTTGCTTTTGAATATGCTATCTAGGTTGGTCATAACTTTCCTTCCAAGGAGTAAGCATCTTTTAATTTCATGGCTGCAGTCACCATCTGCAGTGATTTTGGAGCCCAGAAAAATAAAGTCAGCCACTGTTTCCACTGTTTCCCCATCTATTTCCCATGAAGTGGTGGGACCAGATGCCATGATCTTCATTTTCTGAATGTTGAGCTTTAAGCCAACTTTTTCACTCTCCTCTTTCACTTTCATCAAGAGGCTTTTGAGTTCCTCTTCACTTTCTGCCATAAGGGTGGTGTCATCTGCATATCTAAGGTTATTGATATTTCTCCTGGCAATCTTGATTCCAGCTTGTGTTTCTTCTAGTCCAGCGTTTCTCACGATGTACTCTGCATAGAAGTTAAATAAGCAGGGTGACCATATACAGCCTTGATGTACTCCTTTTCCTATTTGGAACCAGTCTGTTGTTCCATGTTCAGTTCTAACTGTTGCTCCTGACCTGCATACAAATTTCTCAAGAGGAGATCAGGTGGTCTGGTATTCCCATCTCTTTCAGAATTTTCCACAGTTTATTGTGATCCACATAGTCAAAGGCTTTGGCATAGTCAATAAAGCAGAAATAGATGTTTTTCTGGAACTCTCTTGCTTTTTCCATGATCCAGTGGATGTTGACAATTTGATCTCTGGTTCTTCTGCCTTTTCTAAAACCAGCTTGAACATCTGGAAGTTCACAGTTCACATATTGCTGAATTGTGGCTTGGAGAATTTTGAGCACTACTTTACTAGCGTGTGAGATGAGTGCAATTGTGCGGTAGTTTGAGCATTCTTTGGCATTGCCTTTCTTTGGGATTGGAATGAAAACTGACCTTTTCCAGTCCTGTGGCCACTGCTGAGTTTTCCAAATTTGCTGGCATATTGAGTGTAGCACTTTCACAGCATCATCTTTCAGGATTTGAAATAGCTCAACTGGAATTCCATCACCTCCACTAGCTTTGTTCATAGTGATGCTTTCTGAGGCCCACTTGACTTCACATTCCAGGATGTCTGCCTCTAGGTCACTGATCACACCATCATGATTATCTGGGTCGTGAAGATCTTTTTTGTACAGTTCTTCTGTGTATTCTTGCCATCTCTTCTTAATATCTTCTGCTTCTGTTAGGTCCATACCATTTCTGTCCTTTATCAAGCCCATCTTTGCATGAAATGTTCCCTAGGGTATCTCTAATTTTCTTGAAGAGATCTCTAGTCTTTCCCATTCTGTCGTTTTCCTCTATTTCTTTGCATTGATCACTGAGGCAGGCTTTCTTATCTCTTCTTGCTATACTTTGGAACTCTGCATTCAGATGTTTATATCTTTCCTTTTCTCCTTTGCTTTTCACTTCTCTTCTTTTCACAGCTATTGGTAAGGCCTCCCCAGACAGCCATTTTGCTTTTTTGCATTTCTTTTCCATGGGGATGGTCTTGATCCCTGTCTCCTGTACAATGTCATGAACCTCAGTCCATAGTTCATCAGGCACTCTATCAGATCTAGGCCCTTAAATCTATTTCTCACTTCCACTGTATAATCATAAGGGATTTGATTTAGGTCATACCTGAATGGTCTAGTGGTTTTCCCTGCTTTCTTCAATTTAAGTCTGAATTTGGCAATAAGGAGTTCATGATCTGAGCCACAGTCAGCTCCTGGTCTTGTTTTTGCTGACTGTATAGAGCTTCTCCATCTTTGGCTGCAAAGAATATAATCAATCTGATTTCGGTGTTGACCATCTGGTGATGTCCATGTATAGAGTCTTCTCTTGTGTTGTTGGAAGAGGGTGTTTGTTATGACCAGTGCATTTTCTTGGCAAAACTCTATTAGTCTTTGCCCTGCTTCATTCCGTATTCCAAGGCCAAATTTGCCTGTTACTCCAGGTGTTTCTTGACTTCCTACTTTTGCATTCCAGTGCCCTATAATGAAAAGGACATCTTTTTTGGGTGTTAGTTCTAAAAGGTCTTGTAGGTCTTCATAGAACTGTTCAACTTCAGCTTCTTCAGCGTTACTGGTTGGGACATAGACTTGGATTACTGTGATATTGAATGGTTTGCCTTGGAAACGAACAGAGATCTACTCCAACACAATGCTATTCTGTCAAGGAAAAGTAATACATGATTCCATTTCTACCTTATTGTTACTGTACTGATCAACTGACTTTCCTAACCAAAGAGCTTAGGACAGCACACAAGTATTTGGTAGAAAATGAATGTAGACAGGGAGAGGATGATTTAGGGAGTTGAGAGGAGGGGGAGGAGAAAAGAGGCTGAAGTGTTACAAATTTCATTTATACCAAAATTCTTCCAAGGATCAACCTGGTCAAAATTCCAGATACAGTCAGATTCCTTAGCATAGGACTGTCTCATTGTACATCAATTTGAGAACCCAAGAATTGATGCTTTCGAACTGTGGTGCTGGAGAAGACTCTGGAGAGTCCCTTGGACTGCAAGGAGATCAAACCAGTCAATCCTAAAGGATATCAATCCTGAACATTTATTGGAAGGACTGATACTGAAGAAGCTCCAAAATTTTGGCCATCTGATGATAACAGCCGATTCACTAGAAAAGACCCTGATGCTGGGAGAGATGGAAGGCAGGAGGAGAAGGGGATGACAGAGGATGAGATGGTTAGATGGCATCACCGACTCAATGGACATGAGTTTGAGCAAGCTCCAGGAGATAATGAAGGTCAGGGAAGCCTGGCGTGTTGCAGTCCATGGGGTCGCAAAGAGTTGGACATGACTGAGCCACTGAACAACTACTACATCAAGTTGAGCAAATATTCCTTGAATGTCTACTCTGTGCAAGACATGATAGGATTGATTTCAAAGAAATTTGTCAGTCTACCTCATTTCAGAATCAGAAGCACAGCAGAGAAAGGTTTTCATTTAAATACAGGATTTAAGTAATGTATTAAGATATCACTGTGTCAAACATTTACAGTTCATGCCATTTAAGGAATAAATTAGTGAACTAGTGCAGACAAAAGAGAGAAATTACTCATGGTTTTTTGTGGGTTTTTTGTTTTTTGTTTTTTTTTGGCTGAAAGTGATCCCCACAAGGGCAAAAAAAATATTTCTTTGGTGGTTGTGGTAAGATGGGATGGTCTATGCTGCAACAACAAATAATCCTCTACTCTCACTGCTTTCAACAACAAAGGTTTGCTTATATTTTACTCGTGGAAAATGTGCTCTATGTCCATATGACTCTCCAGAGTAGCTGTTTTCTACGTGATGACTTATTATTGGCCCTTCATAACAACACTTCCCTCTACAGTCTTGTCAACAGTGGAAGAGAGGATTGGAAAATTGAGTGCTAGCAACTAAACAAAACTATACTGAAGTGCTATATTGGCTCTTATATCGTTCCTAGGGGGAAGCCAGATACTCAGAGGTTTCCCTATATGAAAAAAGATGCAAAGGAACTTTGACACTGGTGTATAAAACCTGTTCTTGAACCCAATGACACCCAAGCTTCTAAAGAGACAGTGATTCAGGAACAGAATGATATAAAAATTATTTAGGCTTTTGGTCCCAAATGAAAAATTTAAAAATAACCACATATTTGCTTCACATTGATTGAGATCTCTGATCCAGAGTTCTTTTTCTTCCAACCTCCCTCCAAAATATTAAGAATAAATATCAAATTTCAGAAAGGACAACAGAACTTCTCTCACTTTCAAAGGTGATATCAAAGAAAATATTAAAATGGAAGATATGAGCTCTTGGGTATGAATTTTATTAAAGATGCAAGAAATTCTTGCATAAAAATTCACATTCTTTAGTTAATACTTCACATATCCAAACATAAGTATATGCATGCACGTATATACACACACACACACAGAGAGCCTTACATACTTGGAATAACTTTCTGGCTTTAACAACTTTAATAGGGAAAATCACTATTACAGAGATAGATTATTTCTCCTTACCAAGAAGTCTTTCATTAATAGGTTCTAAATTCATCATAAACTATTCAGGCCATGACTCAAGCCAGAAAATCTGTAAGAAACACTGTTTTCATGCATTCCTTTTATAACATGCTCAATTTCCATTACTGAAATCCTTATGATGACACATATACTCAGGACCCAAAACTCCCCATTACAACCTAGTAAGTAAAATATTGGTTAAAGCCAATCTGATACATTAACCCAATCAACTTAGTAAATATTTGCTGAGTGTGTACTATGTAGAGGGCACTGTGCAAAGTGGTACAGGAAATTGAAAGCAGTTAGGATTTCCCTCAACCTAGAATTCCCACTGTCTAAAAATAAGCTGTTAAGAAGACCCTGGGACTTTCCTGGTGGTCCATTGGTCAGGACCTGGCCTTCCAATGCAGTGTGTGGGTTCGATCCCTGGTGGGAGAACTAAGATTCTACATGCCCCATGGTCAAAATATCAAAACATAAAAAACAAAAGCAATATTGTAATAAACTCAGTAAAGATTTTAAAAATGTTCCACTTCAAAAAAAAAAATCTTAAAAAAAAAAAAAAAGACCAGTCCCCTAATGCTTGGTAGGGCCAGTCAGTGCTTTAGATCAGAGTTCACAACAAGAGAAAATACACATCTAGCAGCTTCACTCAAGAAGGGCTTTTGGAAAGAAAGAAAGACTGCACCATGCCTCCATGAATGGAGAGGGGAAGGAAATGGACAGCCTATGGTCAGGAAAGAGTACAGAGAAAGTCACTGAAAGGGAAAATTCAAAGTTAGCCAAATGGGTAAAAGAGATTGGTGATGATTGAAGGAGACTGAACATATTTAAAAAAAAAAAAAAACAAATAAGCAAAAAATTCCTTAATCAAAATCTCTGGAGATAAGAGAGGGGTGTGAGAAATTTGCCTTTTTGAAAATACCCTATTCATACCAGTTAACCCCAGTTCAAAGTAAAGTTGATGACCACTTCTCTGCACTGCTTTTATACCTGCCTTTACTAATGTCTCTTTCTGGAAGATCTTTCCCTTAATCTCTGTCTATCCCTCAAGGTGCAGCTTCATTGCAGCCTCTTCCAAAAAGACTTCCCTGAAGTTTCCCCCCCACCACCCTCGAATAGGTAAATTAGTTCACTCCTATTGCCATGTGGATCACTACAAACAGAGCTAGTGGCAGTGATGGAATTCAGTTGAGCTATTTCAAATCCTGAACAATGATGCTGTGAAAGTGCTGCACTCAATATGTCAGCAAATTTGGAAAACTCAGCAGTGGCCACAGGACTGGAAAAGGTCAGTTTTCATTCTAATCCCAAAGAAAGGCAATGCCAAAGAATCCTCAAACTACTGCACAATTGCACTCATCTCACACGCTAGTAAAGAAATGCTCAAAATTTTCCAAGCCAGGCTTTAGTAATACATGAACTGTGAACTTCCAGATGTTCAAGCTGCTTTTAGAAAAGGTAGAGGAACCAGAGATCAAATTGTCAACATCCACTGGATCATGGAAAAAAGCAAGAGAGCTCCAGAAAAACATCTATTTCTGCTTTATTGACTATGCCAAAGCCTTTGACTGTGTGGATCACAATAAACTGTGGGAAATTCTGAAAGAGATGGGAATACCAGACCACCTGACCTGCCTCTTGAGAAACCTATATGCAGGTCAGGAGGCAACAGTTAGAACTGGATATGGAACAACAGACTAGTTCCAAATAGGAAAAGGAGTACGTCAAGGCTGTATATTGTCACCCTGCTTATTTAACTTCTATGCAGAGTACATCATGAGAAATGCTGGGCTGGAGGAAGCACAAGCTGGAATCAAGATTGCCAGGAGAAATATCAATAACCTCAGAGATGCAGATGACACCACCCTTATGGCAGAAAGTGAAGAGGAACTAAAGAGCCTCTTGATGAAAGTGAAAGAGGAGAGTGAAAAGTTGGCTTAAAGCTCAACATTCAGAAAACGAAGATCATGGCATCCGGTCCAATCACTTCATGGGAAATAGATGGGGAAACAGTGGAAACAGTGGCTGACTTTATTTTTCTGGGCTCCAAAATCACTGCAGATGGTGACTGCATCCATGAAATTAAAAGATGCTTATTCCTTGGAAGGAAAGTTATGACCAACCTAGATAGCATATTAAAAAGCAGAGACATTACTTTGCCAACAAAGGTCCGTCTAGTCAAGGCTATGGTTTTTCCAGTAGTCATGTATGGATGTGAGAGTTGGACTGTGAAGAAAGCTGAGCACCGAAGAATTGATGCTTTTGAACTGTGGTGTTGGAGAAGACTCTTGAGAGTCCCTTTACCTGCAAGCAGATTCAACCAGTCCATTCTAATGGAGATCAGTCCTGGGTGTTCATTGGAAGGACTGATGCTGAGGCCGAAACTCTAGTACTTTGGCCACCTCATGCGAAGAGTTGACTCATTGGAAAAGACCCTGATGCTGGGAGGGATTGGGGGCAGGAGGAGAAGGGGATGACAGAGGATGAGATGGCTGGATGGCATCACTGATTCGATGGGCATGAGTTTGAGTAAACTCCCGGAGTTGGTGATGGACAGGGAGGCCTGGCGTGCTGCAATTCGTGGAGTGGCAAAGAGTCGGACACGACTGAGCGACTGAACTGGAACTGGAACTGGAACTGGAACTGGGAGATATGGGGAAACATGAGAGCTGAGGTGTAAGGGAATGTTGAGAGCTCTAGAAACAGATCTAGAGGGAAGGAGAATAGATTTGCACTTGGAGATTTATTCATTTGAGATTGTTACATGTCTGTAAGGTAGGGGCTTAATCAACAACAAAGTGAAGCTTTCCAGACCCAGAATCTGATGTAACATCTATATTGCATGTGTTACATCTCTCCAAACCATAATTGTTTAAAACTCCCTGCCGTTTCCCAACTGTTTGGAATATAATAGGCCTGTGATATTTATTTTTTTTAAAGAATGAACTTTAAATGAATCAAGGGTCTATATATGCAATTTGTAAAATCACTGCAGTATTGAGAACTAGGCTGGTTTGCAATAGATCATTTAAAAATGTATTAAATCTCATGTAAAAACTTTTTTGGATACCACTGTATATCAGACACAATGATGGGGTTAAATGGAATGATGGGGTTAACTCATTCTCATCTCCCTTTATAAGGAACTAACAATCCAATGGAAGAGACAGGTTCTGTAATACCAGGCCTAATGAGATTTCTGTTAAATAGAACTAAAACAAGTTCTTAGGGAGAGTAAATTCTAATTAGGAGAATGAAAGAATTGAGGAGTAGCAGTTTTTGCAGGTTGGTTTGAATCTGAGATGCATAGAAACTAGTGGTTATCTATCTTTGGTAGATTCTAACCTTTTAGATCCCTGGTGGCTCAGGAAGCCTATGCTTTCTAATTCTCCACACACAGGAATGAGCATGTAGAGAAACACAAGTAGGGTTCTTTGTTTGATCCAATGTAAGGAAAGAGGAGGTCCGTGAAACACCCACTTGTGGCTGTGGGAACTAGAAGCAAGCAAGATGGTAGCCATAACTATCAACTCATGACAGGAAAATCAGCACATGATATGAATTCCATGGCTGGTTATGAGAGAAATGGCAAAGAAAGAGAAGAGTTATAGTGACTGAAAGAAGTAAAGAGTTAAAGAAGACAAAGCACTCCTAAAATTCAGTTTGAATTCCCCACCTCTAGTTTCAAAGACTGTATATTGTCAACCTGTTTATGTAACTTATATGCAGAGTACAGCATGCAAAATGCTGGGCTGAATGAAGCACAAGCAGAAATCAAGGTTGCTGGGAGAAATATCAATAACCTCAGTTATGCCAATGACACCACCCTTACGGCAGAAAGCGGAGAACTGTTGATGAAAGTGAAAGAGGAGAGTAAAAAAAGCTGGCTTAAAACTCAACATTCAAAAAACTAAGACCATGGCATCCAGTCCCATCACTTCATGGCAAATAGATGGGGAAACAATGGAAACAGTGAGAGACTTTATTTTCTTGGGCTCCAAAATCACTGCAGATGGTGGCAGTAGCCATGAAATTAAAAGACACTTGCTCAAAAAAGAAAGAAAGAAAGAAAGACACTTGTTGCTTGGAAGAAAAGCCATTGCAAACTTAGACAGCATATTAAAAAGCAGAGACCTTACTCTGCCAACAAAGGTCCATCTGGTCAAAGCTATGGTTTTTTCCAGTAGTCATGTATGGATGTGAGTTGAACCATAAAGAAAGCTGAGCACCGAAGAATTGATGCCTTTGAACTGTGGTGTTGGAAAAGACTCTTGCAAGTCCCCTGGTCTGCAAGATCAAACCAGTCAATCCTAAAGGAAATCAGTCCTGAATATTCATTGGAAAGACTGATGCTGAAGCTGAAGCTCCAATACTTTGGCCATCTAATGTGAAGTGTCAACTCTTTGGTAAAGACCCTGATACTGGGAAAGATTGAAGGCAGGAGGAGAAGGGGACGACAGAGGACGAGACAGTTGGATGGCATCACTGACTCGATGGACATGAGTTTGAGCAAGCTCTGGGAGACGGTGAAGGACAGGGAAGCATGGTGTGCTGCAGTTCATGGGGTTGCAAAGACTGAGTGACTGAACAACAATGTCAAAGCCAAATAGGAGTCTCTGCAGGGGAGTACCACAGCTGCAGGGGATCTCACCTCCTGAATCAGCTGTTGGACAAGCTGACCTCTTTACTGTGCTCAAGCTCTAATTTATAACGGTCCTGTAATACTACTTCTATATATGCCAGAGTTCGACTAGAAGGGTAAGGGACAAAGTTGACTGCTTCTGGGATTGTAAACATAAAACAAAGTACTTTCCCAATCACCCTGGGTTCAATCCCTATGTTGGGACAATCCCCTAGAAGAGTGCATGGAAACCCACTCCAGTATTCTTGCCTGGAGAATCCCCATGGACAGAGGAACCTGCAGGCTACAGTCCATGGGGTCACAAAGAATTGGACATGAATGACTGACTAAGCACAATCACCTAGTAACCTTAGGCTACTTCCTAGTGCAAACCATAGGAAAGAAAGCAGTAATTAGCAGTTACAGAGTTACCAAATATCTGCAAAATCTTAGATCATATCCTTAGGAGCAGCTTAAGTCCTGGGGGTCAATAGTATAGACAGGAAATCAATATTAAATACCCTTTGTACATTAGCTCCTAGAAGTTCACTATCAACTTCTGAAAATGATCCTCTACAAAAGGCAGCTAAATCTTGGGCAACCTTCATGTGGCTTGGTGACACAGAGGCTAAAGAGTTCCTGAGGGACCCATGGAAGTCAAAGAATAGGAGCTATAGATGATTTGTACAGCATGCCACTGGGGCTCTATGTGGGGTCATTTGACCCTGCATTTGCATACAATAACCACTTCAATTCTGTTCACACTGAGAGGTCCTTGCTGGCTAAAAATTTGTGAGTCAGCTGAAAGTTGAAGATATGGTCTACAGGGAAGAAAGTGAGAAAGGTAAGGGAGAAGGAGGAAGGGTATGTATCAGGGAGATAGAGGGTTTGTAGCAAGCACCTCCCTTGGTTTCCTCTAGGGACATACATTCTTCCCCTAAGCAACTACTATCGGCTTTCCTGGTGGCTTAACTGTAAAGAATCCACCTACAATGTAGGAAACGTGGGTTCGATCCCTGGGTCGGGAATATTTCCAGGAGAAGGAAATGGCAACCCGTAGCCTGGCAGGCTGCAGTCCACAGTGTGGCAAGAGAGAAATGACTTAGTGACTAAACAACAACGAAGGAACCAGTATGCTGTAGGAGAGGGCGAACAGAATGATAACCACTCCCTGCTGGAGATGTGACAATGGCCCACATTCTCTTGTCACTAGATACTGATCTCTTCTGAAGTTGGTCACCAGGTGTTACAAACAGCGAGAGTGTGTGTGTGTGCCACATGTGCATGAGCTCTTGTACTTTTGAGAACACGTGTGAGTTATGTGTCTAAAATAACATAGGAAAAGAATTGAAGGGGAAAGGGTCATCCTGACATTAGCTGGGCTTCAAACGCCCCAAATCCTGAAGCCAAACAGGAGTCTAAAATGGCCTATATACATTCTAAGTTTACTTTTTGTAATGGAACTGCTTAGCAGGTGGCTACACATACAGTGACACACATAACCTTTCACTTGGCTGTTATCAGCTGACAAACACTTGTCATGGTGTATGGGTCATCCAGTCATCTCTCCTCATATTCCCAGTGATCATATTAAATGAAAAAAAAAAAAAGCCATTGCTGTTTCAATATTCAAAACAAAGAGGGGAAAACAGGCTGATTTTCTGTTTATCTTCTCCCCCAATCTATTTCTGTTTCTGCATCCCAAAATACTGACTAGTATAGCTCCCTGAAATAGGAAAGGCAACTGCCAGCAAGGAGCTTGCCAGCTAAGGCTAAATGGTAAATAAGGTTTGCTTACATACCAGTTTATGCCTAGTGTCCTGGCTTGATTAATAGTGCTCTTTTCCACTCTCAAAACTGTCCCAGTTTGAACTATGAACAAAATGTTACCAGAGATAAAGTGATTCCTTGGGTCAACTGTATTTAGGTTTTTTTCCCCCTATCCTGTGGTTAGTCACTTAGTTGTGACTCTCTGCAACCCATGGACTACAGCCCACCAGGCACCTCTGTCCATGGGATTCTCCAGGCAAGAATACGGGAGTGGGTTGACATGCCCTCCTCCAGGGGATATTCCCAGGGATCGAATCCAGGTCTCCTACACTGCAGGTGGATTCTTTACTGTCTTAGCCACCAGGGAAGCCCCTTTCCCCCCTAATCTAATGAAAATTTGGACTTCTGTCTGTGTATCCGTAACTAGATATTTTCGAGGCTACTAACTTAAGTGAAAGTAAATGATTTTTAAGTATACAAACTGCTTTAAATATCTGCAGGGCACCTCCACAGTTTGGAACCTCTCCCTTATGAGATTTTTTTTCTAGTATCTTATTAGTCATGCTTTGTACATGACCTTGGGAGCCAGGGTGTGCTCCAAAATAACATTACCTTGCACACCCCAACCTTCAGCTATTACACTTGGAAATTGAAATCAATTTCCCTTTCCCAACTCTGCCTTTAAGGCCAGGTGTTTGTAAGGTTATTTTGTAGGCAAAAGTGTCTCCACAGTTCAATGGAGCTGATGAACTGGGATGTAGAAAGCCACCCCACTGACAAGCCCACGCACTTGAGGTTGAAATGCGAGACGTGCTGTTAGTGAATGGGTTATAGGCTGGCATTCAGATCTAGTTATAGGGCAATCCTATGCAGGCAGTAGGCACTGTCCACACATTTTCTTCTTAACTGCCCTTGCACTCCTCGGGGCGTGGGTGATATACATTTGCTTTAATTACCTTGATGGCTTTAGAGTATTTCTCTTCAATGAATAGCAGTTAATTCCTAGGTACATAAAAGATCCTCTCAAGCATCTCCTAGAGACACTAAACTGTTCTGGAAGTAGGAAACAAGATCAAAGAGGCCTCTAGTGTCTATCTGGAATGGAGGAGGGAAAACAATTATAGCAAGGGTTCTTTAACTTATCAGTGTGATAAGAATGCAGATTCCAAAGCCCACCTTCTTGGAGATTCTAATCCCTGAATTTAAAGACAGGAAGTAGAAATCTACACTCTAATAAGAATGACTTTGTGCAATTCTGAAGCAATGGCCTCATGACCACTAAATTAGAGAAAGAGCTTTAATTCAGAAAATTCATAAGAAGGAAAAGGTGACATCAGTTCAGATGAAAGGAAACTAAGCTATTGGGAAAGGAAGGCATCACTGACCTTGCTGGAGGAAAATGGCCTAAGCAATGGTGGTCCAAACTTGGCAGACCAACTAACCAAAGGAAGTTGGCAAAAGCTGCATACACTCCATTAAATATCTGTAAGAGCCTATTCCTGTAGAGATTAATGCCCCATTCTAATCTCACCACCCACAGTACAAGAGAAAATAGAGCAATTCTACAAAGTTCCATGCATAGTACTCGGTACACAGCAGATATTCAGTAATGGACAGATTAATGAATAAAAGAGCAAAATGGATTTATTTTCCATGAAGGAACCTCAAAAGACACTTGGATGGAGAAGGAAATGGAAACCCACTCCAGTATTCTTGCCTGGGAAATCCTATGGATAGAGGACCCAGGAGGACTACAGTCCATAGGGTCACTAAAGAGTTGGACACTACTCAGCGACTAAACAACAAAAATCACATGTTAGGGACTGTGTTAAGTGCTTCCCATGTGTCAAGCGCTTCACTCATTGAAATATCACAGAGTGACAAGAAATATTATTGCCCCTTTTGCCTTAGTCTAGGAGTGTCTTAGAGGAGTCTAGTAACATATGCAAATAGACAAAAACAGTAAGTGGCAGACTTAAGTCCAAAATCAGTCTAATTCCAGAAGAGGGGAGCTTAGCCATACTCCTGTCTCTCTGGAGGCCCTGAAGCCCCTCCTAGTGGCTATAGCAAGTTAGGAATTTGCCCAGTATGTTCTGTGGTGGTCATTCAGTCTGTTCTTGAGGACCTTCTTTCCAACTTTGAAATAATAGCTAGATTAAGAAGTGAAATAGGTTAGTTTATAATTTGTAGAGGGTATGTGGGAACTCTCTATTTTGTGCAAAATTTTTTGGTAAACCTAGAATGCTCTAAAAATTTAAGATCTACCAACAAACAAAAGGCCTACACCACTTAAAAAAAAAAAAAAGAAAGAAATTTGGAGTCGAGAGAGGCCTCAAAGCTCCCTGCCATCTTCAGATGGTGGGACCACAGTCAAAGGACAAGAAGTAAGTGTAGCAGGAGTAAGTGTTGCACAGGTGCCTGTTTGCACAATGCCTGCTCCCCAAAGCTATTATTTTTGAAAACTGCACTGAAGGCTTCACATTTTCTGGCCCTTCTCTCAAATCCTTAGCTTTCTGTCCATTTGCTACTTATTACATAGGCAGTATACATAGACAGGATGAATTTCCTCAAACTCAGGTCTGTGCCTTGCATAAGGGGCTACCTTGGTACACTGGCAACTCAGAAAGAAAGTCAGCTACAAGGCATCTCTGAAAAAAAGGAAGTGCTCTGACTGAGGAGGGAACATGGGAAAATCACTCCCCTCCACAGGCTCCAAGAATGCTTTCTTTTGCCTTGTGTATTAGGGAGGCAACAATCCTCCCCACCAGATTATTTCAAAATATTGTGAAGCAGAGACCACCAGTCTGAGAAAGCAGGTGTCAGGGAAGCAAAACAGATGAGCATGTGATCTGAAGTCAAAAAGACCTGGATTTGAATCCGTGCACTGCCATATGGAAACTATTAGACTTTGGTAGGAAATTCAACTCCCCCAGGCAATAATAAAATCTTTCTCTTTCCTGGGATTATTTTGAGGATTGATTAAATGAGATTAACACAAAGAATTTAACATAATACTTGACACTTAATAAGTACTCAACACCAGAAACCAACTTTATAATGATATGCCATAAGCTATAGCAATGTGAGGAGATCATGTCTGCAAGAACTAAGTATCTCTACTTCTGTCCTGTCTCTGTTGCCTTGGTGATAAGAGGAAAGTGGCAAGGGATTTGTGTACTGAAGCTAATTATATATAACTATCTCAGGCAATTGTTTTTACTATTATTGCCATCTGCTAGAGGCTCTGATTGATATTTCCCTCTTGTCTCCATGAGCTTCCTCTTCAATCTCCTAGCCCCCATAGTAAGTCTAAGCCTTTTTAAATGACTGGGCCTCAGTTTATCTGTATCCTGATCAACTTGGCTACAATTCAAATGCTAGCTAACATCACTCAAAATCTAACAAGTGATAAGATTGTAACAAGTTGACTCCCTCAAACATCCAACTTCACTAATTTTACTGGTATTAGTTGTCTCCTTCCCATACTCCCATCAATCCAAAAGATGATTTGTCAAGCCTATCAGGGGATTGCTCCAGTATTTTCTTATTTTCATGAATAACTGTTGGGGTTTGGATGCACTTTCAAAACTGGTAGCAATGGTGCCACCTTTCCTTTGTATAATAATTGTTTTCAAAACACTTTCACATAGGCAATGCTAGAGAAAAGATGCAAAGAAGAAAGTCAAGATATGACAGAGATTGGGAAACTGACACAAAGAGATGGACGGAAATAAAGAGAAACCCAGAGACAAGGAGGCAGACACAGAGGTAACAGACACCGAGAGAGGTGGACTGAAGTCACCAAATGTGAGATAACAGAATTCAAGAGCAAGAGAAGAGTAAACTATGCAGGAGCAGACAAAGCAGAAAACAGCTGATAGGAAAAGGCAAAGGGGGAAAAATTAAAGCCTTATGAATTAATAAACCCTGAGCTTGGCCTTTAGAGGGGGCAAGGTGCTGTCAGCCAAGGTGCTTTTCCTGGTGTCCTATCGAGAACATGGATGAACACAAAGGGCCATCAGTCAGTGAAAATGCATGAGCAAAAAAGCCTGAAAGACAAAGCTGATTTTCTTAATTATTTTTTAACCCTTCAGTTCAGTTCAGTCGCTCAGTCGTGTCCGACTCTTTGCGACCCCATGAATCGCAGCACGCCAGGCCTCCCTGTCCATCACCATCTCCCGGAGTCTACTCAAACTCATGTCCATTGAGACGGTGATGCCATCCAGCCATCTCATCCTCTGTCGTCCCCTTTTTCTCCTGCCCCCAATCCCTCCCAGCATCAGAGTCTTTTCCAATGAGTCAACTCTTCACATGAGGTGGCCAAAGTACTGGAGTTTCAGTTTTAGCATCATTTTAATTAACCCTTATCTCCTTTTATAAACATAAAACACGACTTTTCCTTTTGTTGTGATAAATCCTTTTTGAGGGGGCATGCCACTCGACTGTTTGAGAATCACTCATATAGGGCAACTAGAGTGTGTGCTACTGATTTCCATCAGGCAAGAAAAAATAATCAAATTTTGTTTTCTACCTAAAATTTCTATAACATCAAATATTACTTCCTAAGCCACACATGTCCCCTGCCCTATTTTGATATACTCTTGTCTTCACACTGTTCCCCTTCCTTCACATCATCCAAATGTAATAGAGGAGAACAAATCTGACTCCATATTAGATCTATTACTTTAACCTTTGGATTCTATTGCTTTTCCTTGGAGTTAAGAATGTTGCCTATAGCCTGAAGTATACAGGATAGCCCAATCTTAAGGCTCTGACCTTTAAAAGTATAATACTTTTCCATTCACGTGGAGATATGAAGTTGCAGAACAGAGAATAACATTTGTCTTGCTGGAGGTTTACAGGAACATCGTGACCTGACCTACATGGACAGCAGCTAGAACAAAGGATTCCTACACCAAGAAGTCTGCAACAAACGATCAAGTCCCTCCCTCAAGTTGACTTTAAAAAAATCTTTGTTGAAATGCTTCAGGGAGTTCGGGGTTGAGGGGCATAAGCCACCCATCTCCTCATAGGGCTCTGGAATAAACCTTTCTCTGCTCCAGACTCCAATGTCTCAGTACTGTTTGGCCTCACTGCATGTTGAGCACATGAACTTGCTCAACTTGTAACAGAAACACACACACAGTGACAAACCTGCCCATTCCTTTGAACTCACTGGCATAGACACAAAACTCCATGTGGGATGCAGGCTGTAGAGTAGGACAAAAAGTTCAAGTGAGGAGAATGCTGTTTCTCTGCAAATAGTCAAACTTGACAATGGTGCATTTCCAGTAAGCTTAGACATCATCTCTTCAAGAGATCTTCCCAGAATTGCCCCTTCACAATGTCTTTCCTTCTGTCATCAATAGTCCAAGTCTGAGATCTTAAGTACTGCTGTGGCAGAAGCTATAATAAGGATATTTGATGCCCTTTTTAAGGCTTAGAAGACTGTATTTCCCTTTAATTTTATAGTAACTATAAGAAGATACTGCTGCTACTTCATAAAAGCAAGGCAGCATGCCCATGTCAGTCCATCCTCAGTGGGTGAAAGGGTCCGCTGGCAGTGAAGTGCAGTTAATGCCAAAGAAAAGTCATTAGAAACAGAAGCAGGGAGCATGCAAAGAGCAGCTTCCAACTGAGCTCAGCTAAGTTCCCCTCCTGACCAGTGGGGCAACATTTTTGTATTGGGGGTGGGGAAGGAAGTTGGTCTCTAACTTTGATAAATCTTCTTCAGATGTTACCAGGTCACTTGAATGATGACCTGGGGCAGGATTTAAAAAAAAAAAAAATTGTAAAACCCATATTCCAATAGGTGAGTGGCTAGGATGCCATACTCTTGCCATATGTCTCAGTGCATCAACAGGGAATCACTGACTGCTGTGTGTGAGGAAAATAAAACAGGTTCATTTCACTATACACTTCATAGAGGGGTAGAAGTAGTGGGGAACTTAAATATACAGCAGCAGGTGGGAGCAGGAAAAACTGTATTGAGCAATTTGAATTGCATTGCAAGCGGTACCATGACCAGAAAATTGAAGTCCCTGCTGCCTCACTGGGAACTGGCTAAAGGGCAGTACTATTAAGTATGGGTCTCACCCCTCCTGTGAGACCGTGAGTTTTCTCTAACCATCATTACTGCCTCAAACTTTTCCTTGGACAAGATGGGACCTTTAATTCCGACCATAGCCTAAGTCCCTAATCTTGACCAGCTGTTTACATCAGGGGCCAGACAAAATCAGAAGCATCAGTTCGCCCCATCCCTACAGCAAGAGAAGCAATTCAAAGTAACATTCTAGGCCAGTAGGTGGGATGTATTATGTTGGTATATGAAGAACAGCAAAGAGAAAACTGGGATTGTACAAAGGGAGAAGACTTGTCTTAGAAATCCTGTGACAGAAGTTCCTCTCTCAGGGCCCAGGGTTAGGTAGACTGCTGCTTCTGACTAACTGCCTAAAGTGTGGAATGCAATGCCTATATGAGTACTGAGAGCCCCCTCTATAAGGCAGCAGAGAGTCACTAATTTCTCCCAGCTTGTCAGAAAAACTCTTTGTAAGCAAAGAAAACCTTTACATGCTGGCCTATAAGCTATCTGAAGGATGGTCCTGTGAAAAGAGGGTTTGAATTTTTGAGAAAATCAATTTGGAGAAACCTAGGTTCAACTCCTGGCTGCCCCCCTTCCTAGGCACAAGACTTTGGACAAGATAGTCACATTTTCTGAGTCTCACGTTCACCATCTACAACACAAGATTTCTTATGATACTTACCTTGTAGAACTAGTGTAAGAGTTAAAGGAGACCCTATAAGTAAAGTCCTTAGCAAAGGCCACAGCACAAAAATAACCCTGTATACGAGACAGCAAAAGAGACACTGATGTATAGAACAGTCTTTTGGACTCTGTGGGAGAGGGTGGGATGATTTGGGAGAATGGCATTGAAATATGTATAATATTGTATATGAAACGAGTTGCCAGTCCAGGTTCAATACACGATACTGGATGCCTGGGGCTGGTGCACTGGGACGACCCAGAGGGATGGTATGGGGAGGGAGGAGGGAGGAGGGTTCAGGATGGGGAACACATGTATACCTGTGGCAGATTCATTTTGATATATGGCAAAACCAATACAATATTGTAAAGTTAAATAAAATAAAATTAAAAAATAAAAATAAAATGCAATTGTAAAAAAAAAAATAGAGTAAATCAATCTTCGAAAAAAAAATACATGCAGTAATACTAATTCTTATTATGATGACCACCACTAATAGAACACAGTTCTCTTGAGAGTTACCAAAAAGAAGAGGCTAATCATTATAAAGAGCTCAAGTCTGGCAGCAAGACTTGAGTTTCAGTATGTGCTCCACCACTCCATAGCCTAGTACCTTTTGCAGGTCCCTAACCTCCTCTGTACCTCTGTTTCCTTGCGTGTCTCACAGGATTGTGAAGATTAAATAAGTTAACATATGTGAAACACTTAGAAACAGCACCCAGAACCAAGTAAATGCCAAATCAATATTAGCTAATATTACTAGAATTTTGGCAAACATCTTGAGGGCTTCACTTACACATCCCAATGGTACCTCCACATCATAGCAGTTTCTCAGTCTGAGTTACTTCAACCTACTATCTCCACTAGAGCCTAAATCTAGCCACTAAAGCTTCAGCCCACAAATGAGAGTTGGAACCACATCTGCTCATTAAGATTCTATCTGCAAAGGCATGTGCCATCACACTTCTCCAGGATCCAACCCTCTGTCGTCTCCCATTTATGACTCACAGAGATGCCATAGTTGCATCTGTCACAGTATATTATGTTATGTCAGGAGGACAATGCAACAGCCAACACAACTGGTTGTGGCATGTAAGAAAATGACAAATAAGTCCTGGAAATTTGAAAAGACAGTTTTCGAAAGGGAGGGAAGGTGCTGAGCCTGTATGTGAAACGAAAACTGCTTACAAATTGAAACATGGAGAAAGGGTTTCTTCATTCCAGATTTGGCTGTGGGCCAAGTTGGAAGTCCACATAATTTACATTTACAACCTTCCTTGTACTCTCTCAGTACCCAATATCTGGATCAGCTACTGTAGTAACCCAATTCAGTCTGTCTTCCCTAGAAGGGACCTTTATCCCTGAATGTTCCCTCTCAACTCCCTCCTGTCTCACTCAAAACCCAATTTCTATTCCTTCAGTATATCATCTGGAATATACGAGGCTGACCAAATCTTAAGGTGTTACTCTTCTCAGGGTATATTCCACTGTAAAATGTCTTTAGCAGCAGTAGCCTAGGAAAATGTCTCTTAGATCAGAAAAACAGGGGACTTTTTGACAGAGAGAGAAAAGTGAAGAGATTGGATTATTGGAGACCTGTGGAAGTGCCTACTGAACTCATTTTTTTTTTTAACAAATTAATATTGACACTATGTGTTCATTCTTTCTCAGGCACAAGAACTTCAGCAATAAAAAAAAAAAAGATGGGGTTCCTGAGGTCATTTATGTTCTGGTAGGGAAGAAAATAACCAAGAAAAATATATTTTTAGAATGTGAGCAATATGAAGGTAATTTATTTAGGACAATGATTTATTTACAAGAGAGGGTAACAAGAATGAAGGTGATTGAAAAATTATGTAGAGGCTTCCCTGGTGGCTCAGTAGTGAAGAATCAGCCTGACAATACAGGAGACACAGGTTCACTCCCTGATCCAGAAAGATTCCACATACCATGGGGCAGCTAAGCCCTGGCGCCACAACCACTGAGCCTGTGCTCTAGAGCCCGTGAGCCGCAACTACTGAGCCCACACGCTCAACTACTGAAGCCAGCGTGCTTAGAGCCCATGTTCTGCAACAAGAGAAGCCACTGCAATGAGAAGCCCGCACACTGCAACTAGAGTAAAGCCCACACAGCAGTGAAGATCCAGCACAGCCAAAAATCAATAAAAAACATTACAAATATGTAGTATGATAAAGAATGATTTCTTAAGGGGCATCGGGCAGGTCCTATATAAGCTTTAAGAGTAAGGTGCTTCAGAACGCATTAGTCCACAAATCTTACTTCCTACAAGAGGAGACTGAAGGAAAATGTCTGGGATCTATACACCCTAACTTAGAAAGCTTCATTTTTTGGTGGGCAAAGAACACCTACTGTTCTCCCTAAAATATAGCTTCTTCTTTTTTTTTTTTTTTTTGTTTACCTTTCTGCTTCCATTACTCTCTGAAATGTCATAAAAGACTTCCTTTCTACAAATCATGGTTTTTTTTTTCTTTTTTCAATACATGATATCTCAGTAATTTATGTAACATGATCTTAATATTTGAAATCTTCTGCAATTATCTCATGCAGATAGTTGTTTTCAATTTTGTCTTTTATATTTCAACTAATGTTTCACCCAGTATGGTCCATGGACTACCTGCTTCTGAATTACTGTGTGAGCCCATAAAATCAGCAAATTTTTGGACCTTTCCCCAAACCTACTATTAAGTGAGAATCTCTGCAGATGGAGTCTTCTGACTTGCATGCTGTAAAAGTTCTCCAACTGATTCTAATGCGCAATAAAGGTTGAGAAAAACTGTCCAGTAAAACATTACTGTCCTAATTAGTAACACTTTTCAAGCCTTTGCCCCTACTGTTGCTTCTTTCTGGAATGCTGTTTCTCTAAATCTCTGTAGAAATTTCACACATCCTTCAAGACTCAGTTCAAATATAACCTTCTCAATAAAAACTTTGCAATCCAACTATCTCAAACAACCATGATCTCTCTCATTGCCCTGAGTACCAAGCAGGATGTAGGAAGAGGTCGACACACTGGCTCAGAGCGCAGTTGGGTGTACTGAGATGGGACAATGGTACCAGAGCCAGAGAAAAATTGCTGATCTGAACCTTGACCTTTCTCAGCACCATTTATTTGAGGACTATGGAATCATATATTTTGAAGCTTGTTTATGGATTCCCAAAGACTCTGGGCTAAGGAGAATCTTAAAGGACGTACTGAATCACTCAGATACCAATAGAGAAAAATGGAATCTTGACCCCTACTATGTGCTACACACAAAAATAATTTCAATATGGATTATAGATCAATGTGTGAAAGAAGAAACAACAAAAATTTCAAAAAAATACCAGGGCAGTATCTTCAAGATCTTGAAATAGGGAAAATACTCTAACCTGAAGGAAAATACAATGAATGGGTGTTTATTGAAATGAGTAACTTCTGTTTAAAGGAGATTCCAATAAGAAAAAGAATATATATGCCACCAAATAGCCTTTGCAACATGCAACTGAAAAAGAGTGTACATCCAGAATTTAAAAAATTATAAACACAATGTTAAATGAAATAATTTATATTCAAAATGGTACAAAGTATATAATTCACATTTTATAAAATTCAAAATATGCAGTTAATTTAATCTACCTAAGTTAGAAATCACGATAGCAGTTACCTTTTGGATAGTAGGGTGGGGATAATGAATATAAAAAATAAAGGAATTTTCTGGGAGCTTGTAATGTTATTTATATGTACCTGTGTAATGGTTTTAACAGGTATTTTCACTCTTCACTCTGTGCTCATTCACTATAATTCTTATTGTCTCACAGAATCACTTTATATCACATTGGACCTTCTTTTTTTTTTTTTTACTTGAATCATACTCAATTACAATACCGTGCTGGTTTCAAGTGTACAGCAAAGTGATTCAGATATATATATATATATGTTCTTTTTCAGATTCCTTTCCCTTATAGGTTATTAGAATATACTGAGTACAGTTAATTGTGCTCAGTAAGTTTGTGTTGATTATCTATTTTATATATAGTACTATGTATATGCTGAGCTTCCCTGATGGCTCAGATGGCAAAGAATCCACCTGCAATGCAGGAGACCTGGGTTCGATACCTGGGTTGGGAAGAGCCCCTGGAGAAGTGAACGGCTATCCACTCCAGTATTCCGGCCTGGAGAATTCCACGGACTGTATAATCCATGGGGTCACAAAGAGTTGGACACAAGTGAGCAACCTACACTTTCTTTCCCTATGTATATGCTAACCCTACAGTAGGACTTCAGCTAGTTTCTTGATTCACTCAGTTCCCTCACTACCATAACCATCTCTCTTTTACAAGCTTGACATGATGACTAGCACAAAGCCTAGCATTCAAAGGGGAATTGACTTTGTATGGACATGAGTGAGAAAAAGAAAGTAATACAGCAAATAAGAAAAAAAAGCAAAAATCTATGAAGGACGGGATGCGTCATTCAGTACAATACTATTTGAGAACATCATTATTCAAAAGCTCATTTAAACCAAAACATGGAAGAGCAGTACCCACTGCATAATGTCTGCTCACCTATCACACAAGGTCACATCCAAAAGAAATGAGAAGGCTGTACATGACAACATTCTCCAGATTTTTCTTTATATATTTTAAGATTTGTTTCTTTATATACATAAACACACACTAATGTATATTCACCACCCCCACCAACCCTGCTCCTTATATCCCTTTATTTGCAGTTTCAATGCTGGTATCTTTGTTTGTTCACTGATAAAACAGTTAAGGTCATGAGCTTTTCCTTAAAGCCAAGGAAAGACAAGCAGAAAGACTCAGGGAGGAAATGAGTTAATCTAATGGTTCTCAGGACATCAGTGTGAATGATAATCACCTAGAGGAGTTTGTTAAAGTACAGATTCACAAGCCTGCCCCTAGAGAGTTTACATTTCAAAAGTACCATAGGAGATTCTGCTGCAGGTGGTTTACGGGGAGAGATACTGATCCTGTTCAACACTCTACCCTTCCTTAGAATTATTGTATTATCATGCTATATATACACACACTAAGCTACATATAATATAGTATATACTAATTTTTATAAATTTATTTTCATATATATATACCCTATGCTATATATATTATAGTACATACTAATTTTTAAAAATTTATTTTCTAGAAAAAAAATCTACAAAATTTACCATGTGTCATGCTAATTGCCTCTTTTCTGGAAACTTGTATTTGATTATTTTGCAGTAGAAAACCATTAAAACATGCACAAAGAGAAGCAGCTATTTAAAGGAACCCCATGGTGAATCCTTCTGTAACGTGAAAAATTATCCCTTGCTTTATTAGTTGCATAAATAAATATTTTCATATCCGAGTTCACCTGCTGGGAAAAATGCTCTCCCCATTGTCTAGGTCCTCTTGGCTGGCTTTCTGTTCAATATGTGACCTTCTCATAATTCTGTGATTTACATGGAACTATTCAGAGACACAGACAAGTAGAGTTGTATGTTAACTAGAGTGATTGGATTGAAGGGCTTCCAAGAACCAGTAGGACAAAAGATAAAAAGAGCATAGGCCTCTGTATGGAAGGAAAACAAAATCAAAGGGAAGAGGTTAAACCCAAGAGAATTCCATGCTGCTGCTACTGCTGCTAAGTCACTTCAGTCGTGTCCGACTCTGTGCAACCCCAGAGACGGCAGCTCACCAGGCTCCCCCGTCCCTGGGATTCTCCAGGCAAGAACACTGGAGTAGGTTGCCATTTCCTTCTCCAATGCATGAAAGTGAAAGGTGAAAGTGATGTCGCTCAGTCGTGTCCGACTCCTAGCAACCCCATGGACTGCAGCCTACCAGGCTCCTCCGTCCATGGGATTTTCCAGACAAGAGTACTGGAGTGGGGTGCCATTACTGTATATTTATGATGGCTCATGTTATGAGACTCAACACCACTAGACTTGAAATGTTCTTTTTTTCCAAACTGTAGAAGGAATTACGGAGCAAGAAAAAGATTTAGTTACTAGTTCCTTCAATAGAAAAGTAAGCTTAGGGAAATCTCTAACTTGATATAGGGTATGCCCACAGAGAACTATGAAGTGAAGATTAGTTAGAGAACCAAGAAATGAAAGATATAGGTCAGAAAGGGGCTGTATTTGGAGAATATTTCAAGTCAATAGTGCCAAGGTTACTTATATGTCTCACTGTTTCTCTTTAATGCTCTGTGCCCTGTGATAGCCTCATACATAAAGTAGATTTGTTAAATGTTATGAAAACAGCCAAAAAGAGTGGTATCAAAACTAACCACTGGGGACTGAATGGATGTTGTACTCTCGGGTCACATCCCAAAAGGAGGCCATGATGATGAAGTTATAGCAGCAAAGAAAAGTATAGGACTTTTTGAATCATACAGTCTATAAATTAGATCAAAAAGAAGCCAACACTTTGGCAAGGACAATCCAAATCTGTATCATGAAACATGGCACTGCAGTATAAGCACAATACATAAGATGACATAGAAAAGATTCCAAGGATAGCATTGCAAATTCAACAGCGTCAGTTCCCTTCCTCTTAATTCCCTATCAATCTCAACTTATTTCCAAAATATAGGACCCACACCTCCACACTTTGTCTCTCTTTGGCCACGCCATTCAGTTTGCAGGATATTAGTTCCTCAACCAGGGATCAAACTTGGGCTCCTGGCAGTGAGAACACCAAATCCTATCCACTGGACTGTCATGCAATTTCCCACAGGACCCTTTAAAAAAAAAAAAATGGAATAATACTATGGTGGGCCATAGACTACTTTGGCAAAAATTCAATTCAGCAAATTATTTCTGCACACCTAATATCTGCCTAGTACTACGGAGGACACAAAGATAAATCAAATGCAATTTCTACCTGAAAGAAGATAATAATTTATAAATGAAACAAGATATACACGAATGACCTCAATTCAAAGAACAAGCCCAAATGCCATAGATTCCTATGAAATACCAGGAAACCCAGTGGTTATTTTTTAATTACACACAAGAGTTAATCAGAAGTAGAAATGCATAATTAATAGAATTTTATTTCTCTTAATTGTTAGCAGCATATCAAACCAATCCATCTGAGAGACAACTCACTCAAGATCAGGGGAATATACTGAACACAGAAAGATTTTATGATGGCATCAATGAAGAAAATCATCCTAAACTCAAGTGCCAAACTGTTCATCATTGACATCTGAGGGAAAATAAAGGAAGGAAACTAGGGGCTGTGCTCCTTAAAAGTTTAGCTCTATCTTTAACTACCCCTTTGGCATATCTTCCTGTCTGAAGAAAACACATGATATAACAGGACTCCAGGCAGGAAAAAGAAACAGCTTCTCTTCTCAGAAACACTATCATGTTCCCAGACTTGATTCTACCAAGAATTTACCCATGGCCTTCTTTGGGAACAAATTTCTACAAGTCCAATTCATACTCTCTTTGGAGGTTAATAAGTTTCAACTGTTAAAGCAGTGGTTTTCAAATGTTATTTTAAAACTGGAACTTTTTCTTTTGACCCTAAATGGTCAAGAAATCAAATATGAAAAAGAAATCAAAGCAAAGCTGGTATGGTTGCAGCTGGGCTATGGATGCGTGGAACCCTGCTGCCTGAGCCTCGTCTTCTCCCCAGCCCTTTAGTCGCTCCTGAGGGGGCCTGGCAGAATCCCCAGGAAAAAGGTAGACTTTGAACTATTATTATATCAGAATCAAAAAGTGATTTTAATAACTGGGCAGACTCCCTCAGAAAAGGAATGATAATATTTTTAACAAAATATCTTGATGGTCAACTGGATATAAAAGGCAAGATCAGGAGGGTCTGGGTTGGAAAGAAAAAGTTTAAAAATAGAGCAAGTTAAACTTCCCCACACAAGAATTAAATAAGAGTTTGTCATGAGGAGAGAGGAAAAGCACATTTGTGACACTGTGGAATATTTGTGATGCTGTGAAGTTTCCCCACACCAGGTCTTACAGCTCCTGACATGATGGTTTGACTTGATGGTTCAGCTTTACATGGTGAAAAATGATATACCTTCACTAGAAGCCATACTTGGAATTCTGAATTTTGATTTTTTTCCCAGGCTAGCCATGTGTAGCAAGATATTCTCTCATGATGCTGGTCAATGCAGTGATCTGCAGCTCCCAGTCAGCCAGGCAATCATGAGGGTAAACAACAGAAACACTTAGAATGGTGTGCCCACACAACCATTCTACTTTTAGTACTGTATTCCGTGAATTCCATCAGATATCCCATACTTTATTATAAAACAGGCTCTGTATAAAATGATTTTAGCCCAACTATAAGTTAATGGAAGTGTTCTGACCATGTTTAAATAGGTTTAGGCTAAGCTATGATGGATGTGTGTGTGCTCAGTCACATCCAGCTCTTTGCAATCCCATAGACTGTAGCCCATTAGGCTCCTCCGTCCATGGGACTTCCCAGGTAAGAATAGTGGAGTGGGTTGCCATTCCCTTCTCCAGGGGATCTTCCCTAACCAAGGACTGAACCTGTCTCTCCTGTGTCCCCTGCATTGGCAGGCAGATTCTTTACCACGGAGCCACCTGTGAAGGCAGTATATTGGTATGTTACGTGTATCACGTGCATTTTGCCCTTACAATAGTTTCAATGTAGGAGGGGTTTATCAAGACTTAATGCCATTGTAAGTCAAAGAAGACATTTAAAAGTGTGTATTTGTTGTGGAAATCAAAGAAATATAACTGAGTTCCCAATTTTGAATTGGTATGTGACAAAGGAAAGAGAAAGAGAATAATGAGAGAAGGAGGCCAGTAAGAACGACATCTCAGTGGAAGTAAAAACTCAAAAACAGAAGTACGAATAAATTGTGAGCCAGCCATTTAGTTGACTCATTGGGAAAGACTCTGATGCTGGGAGGGGTTGGGGGCAGGAGGAAAAGGGGACGACAGAGGATGAGATGGCTGGATGGCATCACCAACTCGATGGACGTGAGTTTGAGTGAACTCCGGGAGATGTTGATGGACAGGGAGGCCTGGCGTGCTGTGATTCACGGGGTCACAAAGAGTCGGACACGACTGAGCGACTGAACTGAACTGAACTGAACTGAACCATTTTAATTACAGCATAAAACAACCAAGAAGGCAGGGAATTTCTGACAGAATGTGGGATAGTGTCCTGAAATGATTTTATCTGAATTTCAAACAGCACAACTTGGACTTCCTTGGTGTCCTACTGGTTAGATTTCTGGGCTTTCACTGTGCTGGCTTGGGTTCAATCCCTGGTTGGGGAAGATCCCACAAGCCATGAGGTGTGGTCAAAAAAAAAAAAAAAAAGTCAAAGAGGACAACTTACTTTAGATCCCAAACCTGTATGGTACATGTGGGGACTGTGGCACTTCTGTCTGAGGTTTGAATGAAAAATAACTTGAAAGTTTACTGTAATTCTCACTCCAAGTTGTCAGCCCTTTCAAAGAGAAAAAGACCAAGAGGCAGAGTCAGAGAGACTTATCATAGGGACTTCCCTAACACTCTCAGAAAAAAAGTAGAGGAAAGAGAGAGAAGGGTGAAGTAGTAATGAGAGTAGAGGAGAAAAGTTAGGAATTAAAAAAAAAAAAACAGAGAAAAAGAAGAGGTATAACATAAAGTAAGACAGGTAGAAGACTAGGAGAAGAGGAAAAAAAATAGAGTAAGCATTTCTAGCCAAGTCATGAAAGCTGCTTCCAAAACTCAGAACTCAAACATCCAGAGTGGACAACACAAGTATCACCTGATTATGTGAGTGAGTTGTTTTTATCACCAGAAGCCAACCATCATTTCAAGAAGAGGGCTATATAGAAATATCTTCTATTGTTCAAGGCTCCTGCAAATCACATTCCAGTGCCCCACACCAATAATGTTCAGTAAATGCTGGTTAAATGGGAAAAAAAATCACTCCTTGGTCCCCCCTGTCTATGTATCCAGGCACATGTCCTTTTATCACTTTCACCCTCAGGTATAATAAACTACCTATAAATCCTTTATGACCTCATGCTAGTTCAAATTTCTAGGACTTTGCCCATTTTAGATTTCCCTACCAGAAAGGTCCTTCTTCATTTTGTCAGCCTGCCAAAATCCTTAATCCTCACCCTATGCCCTTATCATACTATTCATGGGGTTCTCAAAGCAAGAATATTAAAGTGGTTTGCCATTCCCTTCTCTAGTGGACCACATTTTCTCAGAATTCTCCACCATGATCCATTCATCTTGAGTGGCTTGCTCCTTGAAAGAAAAGCTATGGCAAACTTAAACAGCATATTAAAAAGCAGAGACCTTACTCTGCCAACAAAGGTCCATTAGTCAAAGCTATGGTTTTCCCAGTAGTCATGTATGGATGTAAGAGTTGGACCGTAAAGAAAGCTAAGCACCTAAGAATTGAACTGTGGTGTTGGAGAAGACTCTTGAGAGTCCCTTGGACTGTGAGACGATCAAACTAGTCAATCCTAAAGGAAATCAGTCCTGAATATTTATTGGAAGGACTGATGCTGAAGCTCCAAACTGACTCATTTGAAAAGACCCTGATGTGGGGAAAGACTGAAGGCAAGAGGAGAAGGGGATGACAGAGGATGAGATGGTTGAATGGCATCACTGACTAGATGGACATGATTTTGAGCAAGCTCCAGGAGCTAGTGATGGATAGGGAAGTCTGGCATGCTGCAGTCCATGGGGTCACAAAGAGCTGGACACAACTGAACGACTGAACTGAACACCTTATGCCCACCCCCATTATTTTATTTATCATTCAACACATTTATAACCCACATATATGTTTGCTTCACCAATAGAACTGTGAGATTTAGAAAGATAGATCCAATGTCTTTCCAAGCCCGCACAGTATTCCCAGCACTTCTTTTTCACTCAACAAAGTTTGTTAACAATCTACGACTGTCTTCTTACCCAATACATGAACTCCTTGAGAGAAATGGCTGTATTATTAACATAACTAAATGGCTAGAAAACATCACAACCCCTCACCCATATGTGGGACACAGAATATGTTGGTTAAATTAAGACAACAATTATAAAACACAATTATTACCACAGCAATTATAAAATCTGATTATAACCTGAATGGTTTATGTTTAAAAGACAAGCAATTATAAACATTTTGGAATCATCATTAGGCAAAGATCTTATGTCCTCTTTGAGTTTTTTCATTCCTTTGAAAGGCTATTTTCTGTTTCTACATCTTAATATTTTAAAAGTTGTATATTATTCTTCACTGAAATATCAAGCTAGTGAAAAGATTAAAAGAAAAAACATTGAAATCAGACAAATCTTGGTCTAAATTCTGCTTGTTACTTATGACTTGTGTGATCTTAGGCAAGTTATCTGATCTGAGTTTCAGCCGCATCACCTATAAAATGTGGAGAAAAATAAGTATCAATTCCTCATATTAAATATGTAACATGGAATTTGACAGATTATAAGTGTGGACTGCAAAAATATTCACAACCTAAAACTTGATAGCTATGTTTTATTGGGCTGAAATTTTTCAGACTTCAAATCCAAAAAATAGCATTCTCAAGTAACCCTGAGAGAACTGTTTAGAGGGGGTAAGGAGGAGAGACAAGGCATACAGAATTTGTGATAAAGGTAGTCTGGACATCAAAAGATTACTGTTAATTAAAGAAAACAGATATGTCAAGTTAAGGAATTTAGTGCTTTTCTATGTATTGCCAAATTCAGACTTAAATTGAAGAAAGTAGGGGAAACCACTAGACCATTCAGATATGACCTAAATCTAATACCTTACGATTCTACAGTGGAAGTGGGAAATAGATTTAAGGGACTAAACCTGATAGACAGAGTGTCTGATGAACTATGGATGGAGGTTTGTGACACTGTACAGGAGACAGGGATCAAGACCATCCCCAAGAAAAAGAAATGCAAATAAGCAAAATGGCTGTCTGAGGAGGCCTTACAAATAGCTGAGAAAAGAGGAGAAGCAAAAAGCAAAGGAGAAAAGGAAAGATATACCCGTTTGAATGCAGAGTTCCAAAGAATAGCAAGGAGAGATAAGAAAGCCTTCCTCAGTGATCAGTGGAAAGAAATAGAGGAAAACAGTAGAATGGGAAAGACTAGAAATCTCAAGAAAATTAGAGATATGAAGGGAACATTTCATGCAAAGATGGGCTAAATAAAGAACAGAAATGGTATGATCCTAACAGAAGCAGTAGATATTAAGAAGAGGTGGCAAGAATACACAGAAGAACTGTACAAAAAAGATCACGATGACCCAGATAATCACAACGGTGTGATCACTCACCTAGAGCCAGACATCCTGGAATGTGAAGTCAAGTGGACCTTAGGAAGTATCATTATGAACAAAGCTAGTGGAAGTGATGGAATTCTAGCTGAGCTATTTCAAATCCTAAAAGATGATGCTGTGAAAGTGCTGCACTATATATGCCAGCAAATTTGTAAAACTCAGCAGTGGCCACAGGACTGGAAAAGGTCAGTTTTCATTCCAGTCCCAAAGAAAGGCATGCCAAAGAATGCTCAAACTACCACACAATTGCACTCATCTCACGCTAGTAAAGTAATGGTCAAAATTCTCCAAGCCAGGCTTCAGCAATACGTGAACCGTGACCTTCCTGATGTTCAAGCTGGTTTTAGAAAAGGCAGAGGAACCAGACATCAAATTGCCAACATCTGCTGGATCATGGAAAAAGCAAGAGAGTTCCAGAAAAACATCTATTTCTGCTTTATTGACTATGCCAAAGACTTTGACTGTGTGGATCACAACAAACTGTGGGAAATTCTGAAATAGATGGGAATACCAGACCACCTGACCTGTCCCCTGATAAATCTGTATGCAGGTCAACTGGACATGGAACAACAGTCTCGTTCCAAATAGGGAAAGGAGTACGTCAAACCTGTATATTGTCACCCAGCTTCTTTAACTTATATGCAGAGTACAAAATGAGAAATGCTGGGCTGGAAGAAGCACAAGCTGGAATCAAGATTGCCAGGAGAAATATCAATAACCTCAGATATGCAGATAACACCACCATTATGGCAGAAAGTGAAGAAGAACTAAAGAGTCTCTTGATGAAAGTGAAAGAGAAGAGTGAAAAATTGACTTACAGCTCAACATTCAGAAAACTAAGATCATGGCATCCGGTCCCATCACTTCATGGGAAATAGATGGGGAAACAGTGAAAACAGTGTCAGACTTTATATTGCAGCCATGAAATTAAAAGACACTTACTCTTTGGAAGAAAAGTTATGACCAACCTAGATAGCATATTCAAAAGCAGAGACATTACTAAGGTCAGTCTAGTCAAGGCTATGGTTTTTCCAGTAGTCATATATGGATGTGAGAGTTGGACTATAAAGAAAGCTGAGTGCCGAAGAATTGATACTTTTGAACTGTGGTGTTGGAGAAGACTCTTGAGAGTCCCTTGGACTGCAAGGAGATCCAACCAGTCCATCCTAAAGGAAATCAGTCCTGAATATTCATTGGAAGGACTGGTATTGAAGCTGAAACTCCAATACTTTGGCCATCTGATGGGAAGAGCTGACTCATTTGAAAAGACCCTAATGGTGGGAAAGATTGAAGGCGGGAGGAGAAGGGGAAAACAGAGGATGAGATAGTTGAATGGCATCACCAACTAGATGGACATGAGTTTGAGTAAACTCCAGGAGTTGGTGATGGACAGGGAGGCCTGGCGTGCTGCAATCCATGGGGTCGCAAATAGTTGGACATGACTGAGCGACCGAACTGAACTGATGTATAGGAAGATGCACAAATCTGGACTCACTGAAATCATTGCTTGGATATGCACTTCAGCTATCTAGGGCAAGTTTCCTGTTTTCACATCCTAAGCTTCCTTTCCTCAGGGTTCACCTCAAGAGTGGCTGCAGTTTGATGGCCTGCTAGATGGCAGATATGCTTTCTTTCCTGAGTTCACTCAGGGATCATCAACTTATATCCATGATGGCTACAATTGCTTTGTTTACTGATATGGCAGAAGATATCCCATTTCTCATAAGCAATCAATTAGCACTAGCCAACAATATTAAAAAGTACAATCAAGGTTCAGTATATATCCCCCTTAAATGTCACAATCCCTGAATGAAGCACACTGTACCTTAAATGTAGCCTTTTAAATCCCCACTCACTTGTCTCCCACAGCCCTTCCCTAATAAGGGGCCAAGCCTAGAGAATTGGTTTCAAATGGACAGGAATACTCCTTTAAGTTTTCAGAGGCTTTGGGACCCTCTGATCTGTATCTCCAGGCCTGCCTCTACATTCAGTGCAAAATATCCCATAGGCCACAAGGCAAATGAGATACCTCATTATCTGGAGTTTGGCTCCCTGTGACAAAGCAGCTTCTCTCCTCCATTAAAAAATATATATCTTGCTATATTTTGAATATCTGAGCCTTGTAAAATGTCTTCTGATAAAAAATGGATGTAGGTCCTTTAAACAAAATCAGAAGCAAGGCTGAGAATGAACAGAAATTGTGCTAGAGTTATGACTAGGGAGACCAATTGTATGCAGATGGCTTAGCAAATGGCAGAGGGAGGGGATGATGTTAGCAGCCTGCAGTGACTTGGAAGCTGGCAGCAAGGAAAGGGCTAATTGGCAAAGGGCCATTTCAAGGATTCACTCTGCTGGCATGAGGCACAAAACATGTCATCTACCTCATTTTTTTTTCTTATTTCTGATTCCATTTATGAGAATAGTGGAGGTTATACTGACTTCAGGCGCCAGGTCAGTCAGTGGCAAACTTTATCTGTACAAAGCTAGATTGGAAATGTTTTATGCTTTGCAGACCATATGGTCTCTGTATCAGCTAATCAGCTTTGCTACTGGAGCACAAAAAGAGCCACAGACCGTAGGAAATGGATAGCTCTGACTGTGTTCCAATAAAACTTTATTTACAAAACCTGCCCATAGGCTAGATTTAGACTATAGGTCATAGTTAGAACCACCTCTGCTCTAGATAAATTCATCTACAGATGCCAAGAAGGGAAGAGTATTTCTGGAAATGGGAATAACATGTACAAAGCCAAGATCACGAGGTTATGGCCACTGGCTAGCTACGAGACCCTGCGTAAACTTCAAAATCTGTTTATGGCTCAATTTATCTGTGAAATAAAATAATCTCTAGGACCCTTTCCATTGCCAAAACTATCTGACTTTCTTGTCACAGTAGTGATTGTCAAACATTTTTCAGCATTCAGTTAAATCTTTTGTTTAACCAAGTCTATGTACTTAGCACTTTGTGTAGAAGCACTAAATGCATAAAAGATGAAAATGGAGTTAGTCTCTCTGAAATAAATGAAGGAACTCTGAAGTCCTGCTTTCATATTATCAATCCAAATTATTGACCATTCCCAAATTCTTGACCATTCCCAAATTCTTGATTCTCATCCACAGTTTTAAAAATCCCCTATCACATAAAGGAATTTATTTATTTTTCACATTAAGGAATTTAATGATGAGGGCTTCCTAGGTGGCTCAGTGGTAAAGAATCTGCCTGCCAATGAAGGAGATGCAAGAGATGCAGGTTCAATCCCTGAGTCAGGAAGACCCCTTGGAGGAGGGCATGGCAACCCACTCCAATATTCTTGCCTGAGAAATCCCATGCACAGATGAGACTGGCAGGCTAACAGCCCATGGTGACACAACTTAGCAACTAAAGAGCAGCAATAACAGCAATAGTTTCATTACAAAAATATTCTTTTAATTTATTACATGTTATGAATCTCTTTCACATATATTTTCCCCTTAACCTGAATTTCCCAAGCTAGCTCATCCTCACGTTAAGAATTTAACCCAAAGGGATAACTATGAACATTTCAGAAAACATGGCAAAGGAAAGAAGAGTTTTTTAAAACAAGGATGCACTGATATATTTTGGTTTATTTTTGTTAAAGATCTTAGAAGCACAAGAGATTAGTAAACATTCACTCAAATATTTGAGTTACTTTGGCTACATTAGTCAGAATTTTTAATGAATGTGACACTTATACGACTAATAATCCACTGTGTTGGCTTGCCTTGAATAATTTTTGTCACAGAGGTCCATCATGCATTTCTACAATCTGCAATTAATAGGTTGGAAATTAAGCTTTCCTGTTTCATTAGTGATGGCATGAAGACTGTTCACTATTTATTATACTACCTATTACACTACCTATATAATAGCTTGTGTGTAAAAGGGAGAGACAAAGGAAAGGAGGGAAGGATAAAAAGGAGCAAGGGAAGGAGAGGGAGGGAGAAGGAAAGATTCCATTTGCTTAGAAAATAGAGAAAGAGGAGAAGGGGGGGACTCATTAAGGACAGAACTGAATAATAACTGCTTCCACAAAATCATTGGAGTTCAAAGCAGCAAAATCAGATCTAAATTGGGATTTTTAAAACCTACTATTATCTCATCTGTTATTCTGAAAACCCTCAAAAAGCCAATAATATCATGGCTGGCTGGCATCTAGGGGGCAATTTTATTCAAGCCAGCTGGTTTCTCCTAACAGCACCTGCAAAATTAAACTAAATTAACTAAAAGACTAGCTCAAATTATTAGCACTGCCTGCAGGGACTCCAGCAGTGATATAGGATGATATCAACGACCAAAATAAAGGGAAAATATGATCAAACTATCTCACTTCAAATAATTTCACTATACATAATGATCACCAAAGGCCAAATGAAAGGTTCTATGATTTACTGAGTATTTCTATCCCTTATGAGATCTTACAAGTAGAAGCAGATAATACCACACCATACTGACTGTGCACTAAATGTAAAGAAAGTGGAATACATATGCTGAGTTGGAGGACTATGTTAAAACAAAGAACACAAAAGGAATTGCTTGGAATGGTGTATCATGAAATGGAGATAACAGTCAATGAAAACCAAAATGGTGAGGAACTAAGTTTCAGGGATCAAGATAACAGGAGTTAAACAACAGTCTTTTCAGAGTGGGCCAATGGATGCAATCAAAGAGCAGATGAGATTAGAGCAGATTCCCCTCTTCTTTTACATGGAGAATTTATGTCATGTGGATCATATGTGAAATGAAATGTTATGCAAACACAGATTCAAGCCTTTGTCATCAAACCTGATGTGAAAATGAAAGTGTTAGTCGCTTAGTCATGTCCGACTCTCTGTGACCTAATGGACTGTAACACACCAGGCTCTTCTGTCCATGGAAGTCTCCAGGCAAGAATATGGAGTGGGTTGCATGCCCTCATCCAGGCGACCTTCCCAACCCAGAGATTGAACCCAGATCCCCTGCATTGCAGGCAGATTCTTTTCTGTTTGAAATACTAGGGAAGCTCTGGTCATCAAACTTGATGATCACTTATAAACCCCTCCAAGAAGACAGTAGTCAGGGCAAAGTTCTCTGGAATAAATTTTCTGTTTCTATCCTTATGTTAATAAGGACAAGAAAGTCCCAAGAGTAGACAAGTGAAAGGAAGGGGGCAGAAAAGCAGGGGAAAGAGAGACAGTGATTTCAAGCATACCAATTGTTGGATAGAATAAACCAAGGCATCTTAATTATTAGTCTACACCAGCATGTCACACGGAAGAGAAAAAGTGTATACTCCTGAAGGAAGTTCAGTTTAGTTGCTCATTATTGTCTGACTCTGCGACCCCATGGATTGCAGCATGCCAGGCTTCCCTGTCCATCACCAACTCCTGGAGCATGCTCAAACTCATGTCCATTGAGTCGGTGATGCCATCCAACCATCTCATTCTCTGTTGTCCTGTTGTCCCCTTCTCCTCCCACCTTCAATCTTTCCCAGCATCAGGATCTTTTCCAATGAGTCAGTTCTTCACATCAGGTGGCCAAAGTGTTGGAGCTTCAACTTCAGAATCAGTCCTTCTAATGAATATTCAGGACTGATCCTGAAGGAAAGTAAGAGCTATTTTCCAGATGGAAGGAAATGAATGCAGTGGAGCAATAAACTAAAATTAAAATATACACATGAACACGTGACAAACCTATATTACTAAGAATCACTTCAGTGACTAAGAACTTGCTAGTTCTTAAAGAATGCTCTTGTAAGGCTCTGATTCTTAGAAATACTTCCTTATCTTGTTCTGAGTTGTCTTTATACCTTTAGCCTACCAGCATACCTCAACCCTTCTGTGGCTATACAGAATTAACCTCTTTCATCTCAGCCCTTCAGATATTTGGGTCACCTTTCCACTTCCTTTTCGGCAGCTCTTTTATTTCTTTGGCTTCCTTAAGTCACTGCTCAGAATCCTTAGAATTGCTCTCTTTGCCTATAACCCATGTTTTCCTAAATCTTAGAAGGCAATGGCAACCCACTCCAGTACTCTTGCCTGGGAAATCCCATGGACGGAGGAGCTTGGTAGGCTACAGTCTATGGGGTCTCGAAGAGTCAGACACAACTGAGTGACTTCACTTTGACTTTTCACTTTCACACACTGGAGGAGGAAATGACAACCCACTCCAGTGTTCTTGCCTGGAGAATCCCAGGGACGGGAGCCTGGTGGGCTGCCCTCCATGGGGTCGCACAGAGTCGGACACAACTGACGTGACTTAGCAGCAGCAGCAGCCTGTTGTAGCCACACGTTCTGGGAAACAAACTCACTCAGAAGAACAATGCAGATAGTGGAGTGCAGTTTATTACACTGGCGGGCCCAAGGCAGAGTCTCCTCTTAGCCAAGGACCTCCACCAGTTTTTGTGAAAACCTTATACACCCTAAGTGTACGTGGGCAAACCCGCCTCCCCAGATTCCCTGAAACTAGTCTGAACAAAGGAAAAGAGAGATACAATCAAAGTTATCCCATGATTCATATGCCTTAAGCCTAGGTAGTTAACAGGGGACAATTATCAATAGGCCTGTGGTCATACCCCAATAAGCATAATAGAATTTATGATTCTATTAGGTTACACAGACAATTAAGGTATTCTTTTAGGCAACAAGAGTCTAGGTACGAGCCCTGGGGATCTTCCAGGGGGCGGGGCGGGGGTGTCTGGTTTTCCAGTTGGTATGTCATTTCCATAGATACTGGGCATATAGCTCGAAGTCCACAGTCTGGCCCAAGATGGAGTCCTGCTTTCAAGATGGAGCCTGTTCTGTCTGTTTTCTCCTTCAAGCCTGGCTTACTTCTTCACATTGTTTAGGTTTCAGTGCACATGTTGACTTCTCATAGTGACTATCTCTGACCACTCCATCTAGAGGAGCACCTAAATTATATTTTGTGACTTTAAACAAATTTTTGAAATATATATGCATACCAACTAACATATAAAACTATTTGTAAGATAGAGAGATATTGATAGCTTATGGTGAATGGTGTCAGATTCCTGATCTCCAAAGAAGATTTAGCTTCAGGACCAGGGACCAGGTTTGATCACTCAAGAGTTTTTGTATAGCAGAGTTTTATTAAACTATAAAAAGGGATAGAGATAGCTTCTGACATAGACATCAGAAGAGGGACAGAGTGCCCCCCTCAGTCTTTAGCCAGGGAAATATATACTTTTTAAGTTAGTGGTTACAATAAATCAAAAGAATGTCTCAAGATTGTAAAAATTTTACCTGACCCACTTCCACAATTTACATTCTAAGATATAAAGACTTTCAGGAAGGAGAAACTGTCCTCCAGCAGGATACATTGTTGTTATATAATCCTTAGTACAGAGTTTAAACTGAGTTCTTTGTTGTGTAATCATCAGCTCCGGGCTTATATTAAAAAAAAAAATAAAATAAAAGCTTTATGTGATTAAGACTAATGAATGTAGAGGAAAAAAGACATTTGTCCTTTCCTCCACCTTGAGAATTCCAGATCCCTATCTCCTCTTTGAGAGCCCCAGACCCCTCTCTCCTTGTTGGGGACTCTGGACTTCTTATCAAGCTACCTAGAAATTGACTCTCTCAATATGAAATAAAACAAAAATGCATGTCACTATCATTTGCTTTAAGATAAGGGATATTGCCAGTAATTTTAAAGATCAATTTGATCCCATCTCCTCCCAAACTGAGGTAACCAGCCATTATCCTAAAACATATCATATAATTTTTCTCTCCTTTATAGTTTTACTAAATTTATACCAGGTCCTAAATGTATATTTCTAGTCTTACATGTTTTAATTTATATAAATGGAATCATAGGATATGCATTCTATATGCCTTTTTTACTATACATCATATTAGACAGATTCATGCATACTGATTTGTGCAGTCATAGTTGATTCTTTCTTACAACTCTATAGTTTTCCTTGAATGAATACAACATGTTTTATTTACCATTCTCCTGTCAGTGAATATTTGGGTTGTTTCCAGATGTTTGCTATTAAAAACAAGGCTGTTGCATGGAGGATTTTGGCCATGAAACAACTTCTTGTCATTCAGTCACTAAGTCATGTCCAAGTCTTTGGGACCCCATGGACTGCAGCATGACAGGCTTCCCTGTTCTTCACTATCTCCCAGAATTTGTTCTAACTCATGTCCATTGAGTTGGTGACACCATCCAACCATCTCATCCCCTATCATCCCCTTTTCGTCCTGCCCTCAATCTGTCTTAGCATCAGGGTCTTTTCCAATGAGTCAGCTCTCCACATCAGGTGGCCAAAGTATTGGAGCTTCAGCATCAGTCCTTCCAATGAATATTCAGGGTTGATTTTCATGAGGATTGACTGCTTTTATCTTCTTGCTATACAAGGGACTCTCAAGAGTCTTCTTCAGCGACACAATTTGAAAACATCAATTCTTTGGCACTCTGCCTTCTTTATAGTCCGACCCTCACATCCATACATGACTACTGGACAGACCATAGCTTTTTGTAAGCTATGGGACTTTTGTAAGCAAAGTGATATCTCTGCTTTTTAATATGCTAAGTTTGTCATAGCTTTTCTTCATTGTAAAATCCTACAATAATGGATACATGTCATGATACATTTGTCAAAACACACAGAATGTACACCACCAAGAGTGAATCCTAATGTAAATTATGGACTTTAGGTGATAATGATGTGTCAATGTAGGTCCATCCACTCTGACAAGTGTACTACTTTGGTGAAAGATGTTGATGGTGGAAGACACTACACTTGGGTGGAGACAGTGAGTTTATAGGAATTCTTGTACTTTCTGCTCAATTTTGCTGCGAGTATAAACTTACACCGCATGAAGCAGTGGCTCAGACGGTAAAGCGTCTGCCTGCAATGCGGGAGACCCGGGTTCGATTCCTGGGTTGGGAAGATACCCTGGAGAAGGAAATGGCAATCCACTCCAGCACTCTTGCCTGAAAAATCCCATGGACAGAAGAGCCTGATAGGTTACAGTCCATGGGGTCACAAAGAGTCAGACACGATTGAGCAACTTCACTTCACTTCACTTCATAAACTTACTCTGAAAAAATAGTTGATATGAAAAGGAATGCAGTTACACATTTATTCAACAAAGACTTGTTGAGTACTTACTATGAGCCAGGAACTAATATAGTTCTATGGATTTCAGTAGTATCAATAAAAAACAGTCAAAAATCATGCAGTTTATACTGTGGTGGAGGGAGAGGGACAATAAACAGGTAAGTAAAATATGCAGCATATAAGATGATGCCAAGTTCTATGGATCAAAATGAGAGCAGGAAAAGGGCTTTGGGAGTGTTGGCAGGGTATAATTTTAAGATTCCCTGATGAGGTGATATTTAAGTAATGCTCTAAAGGTGAGGCGGCAAGCCATTCTCTTCTGGGTAGAGAGTGTTCTAAGATGGGGGCATTTTTGGAATGTGAAGCAAACAGCAAGGAACTTTATAAGGTTGGAGCGAAGTTAGGAAGGAAGAGAGTAAAAGGACATGAAGTCAGTTGGGTAATGAGAAGATGTGGTAACACAAACTCTATAGAATCTTCTAGGTAATTGGGCTTTTATTTCAGGAGACATAAAAAACTACTTAATATGCATCTCTAGAGTCAACGGGGTAGAATGTGTCATAAGGTAAGCCTATCTTCAAGTGACTAATGGCAAGTTATTTTCATTTATTTCATTAAATTTATTATTTCATAATACAACCACATCAATACAATCCCACTTAGCAATATATGAAGAATCCCCATAGTTTCACATTTTGCCAACGTTGGATATTAAAAGGTTTTAAACATTTTTGCCAATCTGATAAACTTAAAATGCTATCTCACTGAGGTTATAATTTTTATTACCATGATGGCTGATGAGACTGAAGTTTTATTTTTTTCCATAAAATAATTCTATCTTAACTCTTCACATCCATTGTCAACATAAGTGCTTTGTTTTTAACAAATCCATAGCCACTTTTGAAATCACAATTTATTTTTTTATTTAAGTTGATTAAAATATACTGTTTTTTTTTTTAACCTGAGCATGAGGCTTTCACTGGTAAATTTTATCCTAACACTAAAGTTGCATTTTAATTTTAATTCCCACAAAGTAATCACTTTCAGCATTTACAAGGCATTTTTAAAATTGTGGAGTAATTTACATGCAGTAAAAATGCACAGCCTTGCAGTCATTTTTTTGGCAAATGTGTACAGCTTGTGTAACCAGATCCCTATCCAGTATAAAACATTCCATTGCCTCAGAAAGTTTCCTTTTATTCCTTTTTAGTCGCCACCAAAAATCCCCTCACCCCAGACCAGAAGTAAGTACTGATTTGAGTTCTATAGCTGAATAGTTTTGCCTATTGTAGAACTTAATATGAGTATCCAGTATGTATGCTCTTTTCATCCAGTGTATTTCACAGATTCATCTACACTGTTGCATTTATCAGTAGTACTTTCTTTTTGAATGCTTAATATTCCATTGTATGAATAAACAGTTTGCCCATTCTCCTACTGATGGACATCTGGATTATTTCTGGTTAGATTGTTTATTAATTTGCTAAGAATATTCTTGAACAATATCTGTTGTGTACAATGTTTTGACATCTCTTGAATAAATACCTAGGAGAATAATTACTGAGTCACAGTGGAGAATCTGTCAATTTTCTCAAGTGGATTTATCATTTTACATTTCTACCAGCAATGGAGAGCTCTGTTGTGTCCGACTCTTTGTGACCCCATGGACTATACAGTCCATGGAATTCTCTCGGCCACAATACTAGAGTGGATAGCCTTTCCCTTCTCCAGGGGATCTTGCCAATCCAGGGATCGAATCCAGGTCTCCCACATTGCAGTCGGATTCTTTACCAGCTGAGCCACAAGGGAAGCTCAAGAATACTGGAGTGGGTAGCCTATTCCTTCTCCAGCGAATTTTCCTGACCCAGGAATCAAACCGGGATCTCCCACATTGCTGGCAGATTCTTTACCAACTGAGCTATCAGGGAAGTCCTATGTAGAGCTCCAGTTGCTCCAAAACTTTGACATTTTATGCTATCAGTCTTTTTCAGTTTAACCATTTTAGTGGGTGTTATCTAATTGTGAAGCATTATCCCATTGTAGTCTATTCATATTTTTTGCAAGTTTTCTTTTCCTTTTCTGTAAAATGTCTCTCCAAGCCTATATTTCTATTGAGATGTTTGTCTTTACAAGTCAGAATATTTACATTTCATGGCAACTTGATCCCTTATTTATATTATATCTGTTGCAAATATTTAACTCCTATTTTAGGCTTTTTACTTTCATGAAGATGTCTTGATTATCAAAAGTTTTTATTTTACTATGACTAAATTTGTCAGTCTTTTTCCTTTATGGCTTGTACTTTTTAAATTCAGCTTTTTAGGTTCTGGGGAAAATCCCATTGGGATTTTTATTAGAACTGATCAATTTGGAAAGAATTGACATATTTACAAACTTGAGTTTTCCTCTCCATTAAGAAGCTTAATCTCTCAATTCTCTATAAATATATTACACATTAAAGTAGTAGCATTTTAAATAGTACTTTAATCCTTTCTAGAAAACCATGCTTGTCTCTATGTATCCTCTTTATCACTGACTCTCAATCCTTTTTACATACTAGAATCAACTGAGGAACATCTTAAAATAATTGTTATACCTGAGGGTACACACCCAGTGGTTCTGAATTAATTAGTCTGGGATGAGTTCTAACTCCTAAAGTGAACATTCAATAAATATTGAGAACTATTGCTTTATGTAGGGCTTCAACTTTTACATTTTTCTCCTACATTTATTTTCTTACATGTGCTATCTTTGCTGTTATTCTATTGCTTTTTTTAATTCTTAAGTTGGAAGTTTAACTTACTAGCTTTCAGTCATTTTTAACTTCTAATATAAGCATTTCAGACTATATATTTCTTTTCACTATCACTTTATCTGTATTTCTCCACTGTACTTTGATATGTACTATTTTACTTATCATTAGGTTTTATATAAATTCTATGGTATTTCTATGTTTTCTTCTTTGACCCATGAGTTAAATAGTAACATACTTTTGAATTTTCAAATATATGGGTTTTAGTTACAGTTTTGTTACTTATTTCTTACTTAAATCCATTTTGATTAGAGAATACAATCTATATGATACTGATTCTTATAAATTTTTACAAATGTGTTTTGTGGCAATGGCATGTATGATCAGTTTGGTGTATGCTTGAAAAGAATCTCTGTTCTCTAATAGTTGGAAACAGTATTCTAATTATATATGTCCACTAGATCAAACTTATTCAGTTTGCTCTTCTTTTCTTATTCTTTTGTCATTCAGTTTTCTATTATATTTATTGAGTTTTATTGCTTAATCTATCAATTACCTGGGGAGGTAAACAAAATTCTCTTACTATGAAGATGGAGTGGTCAATTTCTCCTGATTCCATAATAGTTACTTTCTTTTTTCTCAGTCATCTTCCTTTCGAGTTGCTGTCCACTCAGGTTATCCATAAAGGGACCGCTAAAGAACAGGATCCAGGACAATCACACCTGGGATCCACATTTGGAACAGCTCTCTGCCTGGTAACAGCATCTTTGGAAATTTACATATGCAGGTGGGATGCCAAGGCCCATATTGGAAGGGGGTTGGTTAAAGTGAGCAATCAGTGTATTTTAGGACTTCCTCACAAAGCACAAAAAGAACTACTTCTTTACCTACATCCCTGTCTCTTATTCAATTCAGGACCCAAATGCAAAGAAGCACCACAGTATTCAGTCAGTAGTGATTCAAATAAGGAACTTCTACTCTTTTTCATACGTTATAAATAATCCAAGAGATAAAAATAGAGCAAAACGAAACCAAAAAAGCCAAGGTGACACCAATATAGAAATCTGAAAATAAATTACGACAAAAATAACCAGGGTGACTGGTGATTTTCATAAATTAAAGATAGAATGCCTTATGGATGTGTATGTCAAGATATCAGCTCAAACATCAGGCACCCTAGTTTTGAAGATACATTTAGCTACTGGCAGTCTCAAATTAATTACAAGCTGTTCATCTCTAAGAGAGACATTCAGTTTTAAAGGGCAAGTTCTAAACTTCTTGGAGGAACTAGAAAGACAAGGGACTCTCACTGGTGTTGATGCTGATATATACAACTGACCCACACATCCTTGCTTCCCCTTTCTCAATTTTAACTTTCCTTCCCCCTCTCTACATACATCTCTCAGGATTTGTGTATCATTTTTTTCTCCTACAAGACAGGTTCTAGAGTTTATTATTTCTACTAGATTTGATTTAATCTAGATTTATTGCTTGATATACATAAATATATAATATATGTATATAACATAGTAAATGACAGATACATATATATAAGGATAAATATATATATGCATAAATGTCGTGAGGTATAGAAGTGGCAGAGAGAACCATATGTCACAAGCTCATTCTTCAATGACACTAAATTTAAAGGCAAGAAATTTTGCATTAAATACATTTCCTGGAAAAAAAAATGACCATAGTTCTGCCCCATCCCATTATAGTTCAGCCACTATTATTAGAATTGGCTTTCTGACTCTACTTGATAAAAGAATCCATTGGAGAACCATTTGGTCTTCCCTCATGGCTCGAACAATAAAGAATCTGCCTGCAATGCTGGAGACCTGGGTTCGATCCCTGGGTAGGGAAGATCGCCTGGAGAAGGGCTTAGCAACCCACTCCAGTATTCTTGCCTGGAGAATCCCATTGACTGAGGAGCCTGGTGGGCTACAGTCCATGGGGTCACAAAGAGTTGAACATGACTAAGCAACTAACACTTTCACTTTCTGTTGAAGCATTTAGCACCTCAAAAAATGCATGTGATAGGAGCAAGTTTCCTCTTACCTTTCTCAGAAGACAGGGGAAAAAAGCTGTGACAAACAACTGTGAAGAACTAAGAGGCTATATTGTCAAATATTTAAAAGATGTGATCTTGCCTCCCTCTGGTAAAAAGAGTAGAATGAAGTAGCCAGGGTGCAAATAGTGCAGCTGAAGAGAAGGGAACAACCCACCCAGCAAGAGAGATCTCATTCACTAACTTTTTAATTTTTATTGAAGCATACTTGGTTTACAATCTTGTGTTAATTTCAAGTGTATTGCAAAGGGAATCTATTATATCTATACACATATCTCCTCTTTAAGATTATTTCCCATATAGGCCATTACAGAGTATTGAGTAGATTTTCCTATGCTACATAGCAGGTTCTTATTGGCTATCTATTTTATGTATGCTGCTAAGTCGCTTTAGTCGTGTCCACCTCTGTGCGACCCCATAGACGGCAGCCCACCAGGCTCCCCTGTCCCTGGGATTCTCCAGGCAAGAACACTGGAGTGGGTTGCCATTTCTTCTCCAATGCATGAAAGTGAAAAGTGAAAGTGAAGTCGCTCAGTCGCATCTGACTCTTCACGACCCCAGGGACTGCAGCCTACCAGGCTCCTCCATCCATGGGATTTTCCAGGCAAGAGTACTGGAGTGGGGTGCCATTGCCTTCTCCAATTTTATGTATAATTATATGTCTATGTCCATCTCAATCTCCCAACTTATCCCTCCCCCTCATTCCCTGGAAACCATAAGTTTGTTTTCTACACTTGTCACTCTACTTCTGTTTTGTAAAAAAGTTTATTTCTATCTTTTTTTTAAGATTCCATATATAAGAGATATCAAATGATACTTGTATTTCTGTGTCTGACTTACTTCACCTAGTTTGACAATCTCTAGGTCCATCCATATTGTTACAAATGGCATAACTTTGTTCTTATTTATGGCTAAGTAATATTCTCCTGTATATATGTATCACAACTTCTTTACCCATTGCTTTGTCAATGGACATTCAAGTTGCTGGATATTGTAACAGTGCTGCTGTGAACATTTGAGTGCACACATCTTTTTCAGTTATGATTTTCTCGAAGGATATGACAAGAGTGGGAATTGCCAGTCTTTTAGGTTTTTTAGCTCTATTTTTAGTTTTTTAAGGAATCTCCATACTGTTCTCAATAGTGGTGCCATTATACATTTCTAGCAATGGTATAGGAAGGATCCTTTTTCTCAACACCCTCTCCAGCATTTATTACTTGTAGATTTTTTGATGATGGCTATTTTGACTGGTGTGCCGTGATACCTCATTGTAGTTTTGATTTGCATTTCTCTAATAATTAGTGAGGTTGAACATCTTTTCAAGTGCTTTGGCAAAAGATCTAAATAGACATTTTTCCAAAGAAGACAGAGAGATGGCTCATTCACAGACTCTTAAGCTAATGTGTGTCATCATAAGGCTGGAAGTTTAATCAATAATTAAACAGGAGGATCAGTTCCTCCTAATGTCCCAAGTTCCATAAATCATCAACAGTTCTAATTAGTCATCCCTCAGTAGAGTTGCCAGATTATACTGCCTCAGAAAGACAGAATGAAAACCAAAATAGAAAGATTGCGGTGGTTCAGATCATCCCTGCCTCATATTTCTATTGATCTCTTTATTTTTCACTCAACAAATATTTACTGAGTAACAACTATGTGTAGGCGTCCTGTTCAGTACAGCAGTGCATGAGCTCTGCCCTCAAGGAGTTTACTAAGAAAGACAAAAGCACTGCCACCAAAGAGTCCAAGAAGAAAAGGACAGATAAAAGGCTATAAGAATTCACAAAAGAAAGATATGTTTTGAAAAGGGAGGAAACAGAAAGCATGACAGCTTTCATAGTGAGCACTTCCCTGCTTTGATGGCAACCAGGTAAAACACAGGGTACTAGGCCAAATTTGAATTGTAGATAAAAAAGAAATGATTTTCTAGTAGGAGTATACCACCTGTATTATTTAGGAAAACCTATACTAAAAATTATAGCCTATTATACAGAGTGAAGTAAGTCAGAAAGAGAAACACCAATACAGTGTATTAACATATATATATGGAATTTAGAAAGACAGTAACGATGACCTTATATGCAAGACAGCAAAAGAGACACGAATGTAAAGAATAGACTTTTGGACTATGTGGGAGAAGGCAAGGGTGGGATGATTTCAGAGACTATCACTGAAACAGGTATATTACCATATGTAAAACAGATGACCAGTGCAGGTTCGATTCATTAAGCAAGGTGCTCATGGTGCTCAAAGCCGGTGCTCTGGTGTTCCCCACCCCAAAGGGATGGGGTGGGGAGTGAGGTGGGGAGGGGTTTAGAATGGGGGGACACATGTACACCTGTGGCTGATTCATGTCAATGGATGGCAAAAACCACCACAATATTGTAAAGTAATTAGCCTCCAATTAAAATAAAGAAACTAATTTAATAAAAAATTATTCATTGTGTATGTGAAATTAAAACTTAACTGGGTACGCTGTATTTCTATTGACTAAATCTCACAACTTTACTCCCTATTATCTCTCATTATGACAATCCCAGCAGTGACTTCTCTGAGAGGGAAGTGAGCAAATCAGAATGTGGGCCTCCTTTTCATTTTATCAGCACCAATATTCTTAGCCAGACTGATCTTTTAAAGCATATATCAAATCACATCGTTCCTGTGCTTAAAACCCTCTCTTCAATTCATATAACATTCAGAATAAAAATCCAAATTCCTTATCAAAAGCTACACATGTTCTGACCTCTGTCATCCCCTCTAAATTTCATGACAGCCCTATGAAAAAGATAGCATTATTACTCCCATTTCACAGGTGAGAATAATAAAGACTAGATAAGGAGAGTGTCCTCTACCATATATCAAAAGTAGCTGTCTCGTATAAAATGAATTATGGCATTAGTATACAGACTAAGAAAGTAGATTGGAAAAAATTTAAAATGACAACATCTAGTCTTGGGATGGGTGCAGAGAAGTTGGCACTTTCATGCATCATATAGTGAACTGGTTGTGATGTTTTGGAGGGGGATTCAGCCATGTTTATGACCATTTAAAAATATGCATCCTCTGCCTGAGCATTCATTTTCAGTGTATTATCCTAGTTATCTGTGCACATACACTCATCTGTACATGTAAATATACAAAAGAAGATCAGAGAGTATACAAACAATCCTCTTTTAGGTGATTACTTCTAGGGAAGAGAGTGACAGTGGGGCAGGAGCAGTTAATAGGGACTTTCAATTTTTACTTGATTCTTTATGAAAGATTTATTTGTAAATTTCTTATGTTCTTTAAATGAGCATTTTTAAAAAATAAAGACAACAAGCTAGATAAACAGACTCCAAAACTCTTTGGTGATGGCAGTATTATGAGTACCTTATTTGTTTCTTCAAACAGGGTACCTTTATCTTAAGTGAAAACTGACTCTCAGTTTTTAACAATCTTGATGGACACAAGAGGGAAAAGCTGTCAAGTAAAAATCACAAGCCATTTTCTTTTTCCCAAATGATAAGAACTCAAATCATCTTTGGGGTAAACTGCCCTTTGGTTTTGGTAAAGGTCCCCTTAACAGTCCCTGGTTATGTAAATAAAACATACTATAACCTGGAAATGTTAATTTTGACTCCATGCTGAATTTGTTTCTCTGGCTTCAACCCTTGTTTTGTGCTTTTATTATTATTAGCATACATAATGGCCTGCCTCAGAGAACCCTGCCCCCCTCTGCCTGACCTTCCTTTAAACTAAATTTGTTTAGCTCACAAGGAGATAACCTGAGCCTGCCCACCTGTGAATGACTGTGACATTCTTGAGTTCCTTGTGTGGGTAGTGGCACCACTTGTCAGCATAACCCAGAAATTCACATTTGGAAGGCCAGAATCATAGATATCTGTGACATCCTTGTTTATTGATATGGCAGGAGATATTCCATTTTACTCCATCTGTGAAATGGTTGTAAGAAGGTGAAACTAACACATCCCCCTGCCTGAGACTTGCTATTTTAGGAGATATTTGCAAGAATCAAATGGTCTTTTTACTTTGTTTTCCTTACCGCCCACCCCCGCCCCATCTCTGATCCATAAAAGAACCTGGCATCCAGGCCCAACAAGAAGGTTATTTTGAGACATTAGTTTGCCATCTTCTTGGTCAGTTGGCTTTCCAAATAAAGTGTATTCCTTGCCTCAACACCTCATCTCCCAAATTTATTGGCCTACTGTGTGGTGTGCAGAGCTGCCTCTGAAGATTTTATTTCTATGGGGTTGGTAGAGTGGTTGCTTTCAATGAATTTAGAGCACACTGTGCTTGCATGGCTGTTTGTGCACTTGGAGATATGGAAATGTTTATCAATTTCTCACTAGATGGCTGTAGTTGAGACCTAGACAACTATAGGAGAGATGCACAGACATGAACCAGGTCTGCTTCACAGATGTAATTCTGATGAAAGGAGAACCACACGGTTTCTGTGACTTAAATTTGGCTAGATTGGTAGTATTCTATGCATTGTACTTTTAATTTTAGACCAGATGACCCAAAGTTTGGAAATGCACTGATGCTGAACATATCATCTTCTGATGTCACTGTCTTTCTGGTTAAAGAGTAAGGGGTCTATTCCATAGGGCCTCAAGCAAGAGAGCAGGAGTTTACCTTTTCGAGTTTACATTCCTATTGCTGCCAAGTCACTTCAGTCGTGTCCGACTCTGTGCGACCCCATGGATTGCAGCCTACCAGGCTTCACCGTCCATGGAATTCTCCAGGCAAGAACACTGGAGTGCATTGCCATTTCCTTCTCCAATGCATGAAAGTGGAAAGTGAAAGTGAAGTCGCTCAGTCCTGTCTGACTCTTAGCGACCCCATGGACTGCAGACCACCAGGCTCCTCCGTCCATGGGATTTTCCGGGCAACAGTTCTGGAGTGGGGTGCCATTGCCTTCTCCCACATTCCTATTGCTGCTGCCAAGTCGCTTCAGTCATGTCTGACTCTGTGCGACCGCCATAGACGGCAGCCCACCAGGCTCCCCCATCCCTAGGATTCTCTAGGCAAGAACAATGGAGTGGGTTGCCATTTCCTTCTCCAATGCATGAAAGTGAAAAATGAAAGTGTTGTCGCTCACTCGTGTCCGACTCTGTGCGACCCCATGGACTGCATCCTACCAGGCTCCTCCGTCCATGGGATTTTCCAGGCAAGAGTACTGGAGTGGGGTGCCATGGCCTTCTCCAACATTCCTATTAGCAGTTATGAAAAAGACAAGAATTGGAGGAAGAAATCAGAACATGGGAATTGCTCCTCATTTAGAGGTAAGGGAAAACATTTTATCTCCCTGGACATGGAAGAAGCTGGAGTTTGACCTGGATGCTATCCTGTAAATACAATCACACCCTTTGTTGCTTGGCACAGCAAGTCAAAGTTAGCTAGCTGCTGGCTACACAGAAGCAATCAAAGACCGAGGCAGAGAGATGTCCTTTATAAAACCCCTATGGGCTATGAGAGCAGCCATATATACTAGTGGTGGTGGTGAATTCTCCTCTCTGAAGCATATCCCTTCTATGATCTCCAAATTTTCAGAAAATATTCTGAAAAGAAGGCTCAGTTCATGGGTGTACCACATGTGCAGATACATGGGGCTACACACTGAGAAGGATCCTGCCACCCTTTTAATGTTGCCCAGTAGCCACGTTCAAATTCATAATAATTTTTGAACAAACAGCTCATATTTTCTGCAACTAAATGCCACAAATTGATAGCCAGACTTTTATCAGGTGTGAGGCATGCAGGACAACTCACAGGGTCTTCACTGCATGGCTGATACATTGATAGACACAGTGGACACGAACAGAAAGTCCCTCTACAGAGAAACAAAATCCCTCTCTGTTTGTTTCCAAGGCAAAACATTCAATATCACAGTAATCCATATCTATGCCCCAATCACTAATGCTGAAAAAGCTGAAGTTGAACAGTTCTATGAAGACCTACAAGACCTTCTAGAACTAACACCCAAAAGAGATGTCCCTTTCATTATAGAGGATTGGAATGCAAAAATAGGAAGTCAAGAGATACCTAGAGTAACAGGCAAGTTTGGCCTTGGAGTACAAAATGAAGCAAGGCACAGCTGACAGAGTTTCGCCAAGAGAAGGCACTGGTCATAGCAAACACCCTCTTCTAACAGCACAAGAGAAGACTCCACACACAGACATCATGAGATGGTCAATACTGAAATCAGATTGATTATATTCTTTGCAGCAAAAGATGGAGAAGCTCTATACAGTCAGCAAAAACAAGACCACAAGCTGACTGTGGCTCAGATCATGAACTCCTTATTGCCAAATTCAGACTTAAATTGAAGAAAGTAGGGAAAACCACTAGACCATTCAGATATGACCTAAATCAAGTCCATTATGATTATACAGTGGAAGTGACAAATAGATTCAAGGGATTATATCTGATAGAGTGCCTGAAGAACTATGGACGGAAGTTCATGACCTTGTACAAGATGCAGTGATCAAGACCATCCCTCTAAAAATAAATGCAAAAAGGCAAAATGGTTGTCTGAGGAGGCCTTACAAATAGCTATGAAAAGAAGAGAAGCTAAAGGCAAAGGAGAAAAGGAAAGATATACCCATTTGAATGCAGAGTTCCAAAGAATAGCAAGGATTCCTCAGTGATCAATGCAAAGAAATAGAGGAAAACAGTAGAATGGGAAAGACTAGGGATCTCTTCAAGAAAATTAGAGATACCAAGGGAACATTTCATACAAAGATGGGCTCAATAAAGGACAGAAATGGAATGGACCTAACAGAAGCAGAAGATATTAAGAAGAGGTGGCAAGAATACATAGAAGAACTATACAAAAAAGATTTTAATGACCTAGCTAACCACAATGGTGTTATCACCCAGCTAGAACCAAACAACCTGGAGTGCGAAGTCAAATGGGCCTTAGGAAGCATCACTATGAACAAAGCTAGTGGAGGTGATGGAAATCACCTATTTCAAATACTAAGAGATGATACTAAGAGTGAAAGTGCTGCACTCAACATGCCAGCAAATTTGGAAAACTCAGCAGTGGCCACAGGACTGGAAAAGGGCAATTTTCATTCCAATCCCAAAGAAAGGCAATGCCAAAGAATGCTCAAACTACCGCACAATTGCACTCATCTCACATGCTAGCTAAGTAATGCTCAAAATTATCCAAGTAAGGCTTCAACAGTAAGTGAACTCAGAAATTCCTGATGCTCAAGCTGGATTTAGAAAAGGCAGAGGAACCAGAGATCAAATTGCCAATATCCGTGGATCATCAAAAAAGCAAAAGAGTTCCAGAAAAACATCTATTTCTGCTTTATTGTCTATGCCAAAGCCTTTGACTGTGTGGATCACAACAGTCTGTGAAAAATTTGTAAAGAGATGGGAATACCAGACCACCTGACCTGCCTCCTGAGAAATCTGTATGCAAGTCAAGAAGCAATAGTTAGAACTGGACATGGAAAAACAGACTGGTTCCAAATTGGGAAAGGAGTATATCAAGGCTGTATAAGTCACCTGCTTATTTAACTTATATGCAGAGTACATCATGCAAAATAACAGGCTGGATGAAGCACAACCTGAAATCAAGATTGCCAGGAGAAATATCAATAACCTCAGATATGCAGATGACACCACCCTTATGGCAGAAAGTGAAGAGGAACTAAAAAGCCTCTTGATGAAAGTGAAAGAGGAGAGTAAAAAAGTTGGCTTAAAATGCAACATTCAAAAAACTAAGATCATGTCATCTGGTCCCATCACTTCATGGTAAACAACAGAGAAACAATGGAAGCAGTGACAGACTTTATCACTGCAGATGGTGGCTGCAGCTATGAAATTAAAAGATGCTTGCTCCTTGGAGGAAAAGCTGTGACCAACCTAGACAGCATATTAAAAAGTAGAGACATTACTTTGCCAATAAAGGTCCATCTAGTCAAAACTATGGTTTTTCCAGTAGTCATGTATGGATGTGAGAGTTGGACTGTAAAAAAAGCTGAGCACTGAAGAACTGGTGCTTTTGAACCACGGTGTTGGAGAAGACCCTTGAGAATGTCTTGGACTGCAAGGAGATCTAACCAGTCAATCCTAAAGGAAATCAGTCCTGAATATTCATTGGAAGGAATGATGCTGAAACTGAAACTCCAATACTTTGGCCACCTGATGTAAATAACTGATTCATTTGAAAAGACCCTGTTGGTGGGAAATATTGAAGACAGGAGGAGAAGGGGACGACAGAGGATGAGATGGTTGGATGCCATCACTGACTCAATAGACATGAGTTTGAGCAAGCTCCAGCAGTTGGTAATGGATAGGGAAGCCTGCTGTGCTGCAGTTCATGGTGTCACAAAGAGTTGGAAATGACTGAGCAACTGAACTGAACT